>NC_136527.1:216423676-216546176 GCF_053919585.1 Euprymna scolopes
TTATTACTGCCCCCCTCAAACTTCAGAGAAATTCTAGTTAACAACACCAAAATACTACACCACGTAGCAAAAGATCACAAGTTATGCAGTTTTTGTTACTAAACTTTTATAATGTAAAACAATTTTGAACAGAATTTCAACAATGTGTTGTGCATTTTGTCAAAAATCAACATAAAAATATAAAATATTTTGATTAATAAACTTTCCCAAAATTTTTTTTTACACTGAAGAAAAACAAACTAACACTGAACGTTATTATACATGCATTTTTTTAATTGCAATTTTACAAACTATGCAAGTCTAATGATAACACTGACCATTGTAAGAACCTGACATAGTTATATGGAATAAGTCAGAGAGAGTAGCAACCTTAGTTGAAGTGAGGGAGTGTCTCTAATGATGGAGGTCTGAACAGAGCTGAAAGAGAGAAGCAGACCAATTACCAAGGTCTCATGTATGATATGAAAAGAAATTGGAATCTTAAGGGGATATCAATCATACCAGTTATCATAGGTGCCACAGGGCTTATGAAGAAGAACCTGACTTGGATCTTGAAGAGGCTGGTTGTCACACAAATTCCAGTGAAGACAAATGGTTGTCAACAACGAGAAATTAATGGTAAACGGATGTTGCGATTACATAAATTAATCTGCAACAATTATTGAAAGAGGCAGGGAGTACTGGAAATCTGGAGAGACTTGGTATTACTCAAATTCCACTTTTTTTTTTACATGGAGGTCACCACTTATCAAGGCCCAGAAGCCACTTGGGATAAGGGTTATTGCATGTACAATAATCAATGGGATAGTATCTTATGAAGAAGACCTGAAGTCCTACTTGACTAATATTCCTGGTGAACCAAGTGCAAAAGAGATTCAGACAATTGCAGTTAAGGGAACAGCGAGGATACTAAAAAGAGCTCTCGGTTGGTTTCAATAAAAAAGCAGGGCAATGTTGGCAGCTGGTTTGGCTGCCTCATACCCAGCATTACAATCTTCAAAGGAAGAAAATTAAAAAAAAAAACACACAGTATAAAATATTTTGATTAAAACACTTTAAATAAACACCCAAAAATATCTTTACACTGAAAAAAACAAAAACTATGCAGATCTCGAACGTCAACACATTGCAAGATATAAACAAACTCAGTATAAAATATTTTGATTAAAACACTTTAAATAAACATCCAATAATAATTTTTTACACTGAAAAAAAAAAAAAAACTATGCAGATCTCGAACGTCAGCACACTGCAAGATATAAACAAACTCAGTATAAAATATTTTGATTAACACACTTTAAATAAACATCCAATAATAATTTTTTACACTGAAAAAAAAAAAAAACTATGCAGATCTCGAACGTCAACACATTGCAAGATATAAACAAACTCAGTATAAAATATTTTGATTAACACACTTTAAATAAACATCCAATAATAATTTTTTTACACTGAAAAAAACCAAAAAAACTATGCAGATCTCGAACACCAATGCATTGCAAGATATAAACAAACTCAGTATAAAATATTTTGATTAAAACACTTTAAATAAACACCCAAAAATAATATCTTTACACTGAAAAAAAACAAAAACTATGCAGATCTCGAACGTCAGCACATTGCAAGATATAAACAAACTCAGTATAAAATATTTTGATTAAAACACTTTAAATAAACATCCAAAAATAATTTTTTACACTGAAAAAAAAACAAACTATGCAGATCTCGAACGTCAACACATTGCAAGATATAAACAAACTCAGTATAAAATATTTTGATTAACACACTTTAAATAAACATCCAAAAATAATTTTTTACACTGAAAAAAAAAAAAAACTATGCAGATCTCGAACGTCAACACATTGCAAGATATAAACAAACTCAGTATAAAATATTTTGATTAACACACTTTAAATAAACATCCAATAATAATTTTTTTACACTGAAAAAAAACCAAAAAAACTATGCGGATCTCGAACACCAATGCATGGCAAGATATAAGCAAACTCAGTATAAAATATTTTGAGTAACCCATTTTTTAAACAAATGTTGAAAATATTTTTTGCAACGCAATAAAAACCAAAAACTATGCAGGTCTCTAACGCTACAGAGGAGGAACCATTTACGTGTCCGATATGTAGTTCTGCGTTTTCAGAGAAATCGATGTTGAAAATTCACAAGCGAATTCACAAGGACGAGAAGCGATTCAAGTGCGATTTATGCAGCTCGGCATATTCGCGCAACTCGCATTTAATCAACCATATGCGTAGTCACACGGGTGAACGACCGTTTACGTGCGAGGTATGCAACACTTCGTTTGCGCTGAGCGCCGTCTTGAAACGCCACGTTCGCATACACACTGGCGAGAAGACTGTGTCGAAGGCAAAGAATCCAACGCAGCTTCCGAGACCGAAACCGTTTAAATGTGAAATCTGTGATCGTTGTTTTGCGGACAAATATAACCTGAAAGTGCATGCAAAAATCCACAGTGGCGAGAAGGATTACGTATGCGAGATCTGCCAGACGGCTTTTTCGCAGAATTCGCATCTGAAGAAACACCGACGGATTCACAGCGGAGAGAGACCGTATATCTGTGAAGAGTGTGGATCGGCTTACGTCCAAAGTTCGAATTTAAAACGGCACATGCTTGTCCACAGTGGGGAGAAGCAGTTTACATGCGACGTATGCGGGAATGCGTTTGCGTTAAAGTTTGACTTGAAAACACATATGCGGATGCACACGGGCGAGCGTCCATTTACGTGCGAGATGTGCGGGGCGTCGTTCGCACAGAACTCTCACCTCACGAAGCACATCCGTCGACACACGGGTGAGCGGCCCTATGTCTGCGGTTTCTGCGGGGCCGCGTTTGCTGTCAGTTCGAGCCTCACGAATCACACTCGCATCCACACAGGTGAGCGGCCATTTCAATGCGACGTCTGTGCGGCAGCGTTTGCGGAGATGTCGAGTCTGAAGAAACATTCACGCGTTCACAGTGGGGAGAAGCCGTACTCGTGCAGCGTCTGCACGTTTGTATGTGCACATCGGTCGAGCCTCAAGAAACACATGAGAACACATATGCGCGACAAACCCTCCTTCATGGAATATGCAATTTAGAAACACCAGGTGCTGTATGTGGGAAAAGTGTTTGTGTGCGCACATTGGTCGAGTCTCAAGAAATATTTGGGAACATGCACAAGATACAAACCATCCTCCATGGAATATGCAATTTGAAATCGCAGATTAATATTACAGTGCGAGTGTTTGGAAACACCAGGTGCTGTATGTGGGAAAAGTGTTTGTGTGCGCACATTGGTCGAGTCTCAAGAAATATTTGGGAACACACACAAGAGACAAACCATCCTCCATGGAATATGCAATTTGAAATCGCAGATTAATATTACAGTGCGAGTGTTTGGAAGCACCAGGTGCTGTATGTGGGAAAAGTGTTTGGGAGAACTAGGTGTTGTACCTATTTACTATGCCTCCCCACAGGACAGAGTTAGACACCAGGGTCGTGTTTTTAACGTGGAGAAAAGGTACAAGAATAAAAATTGTCTCAGTCGTGAAGGATTTCTCCTCCACCGAAAGAGAACAAGAAAAAGAAGTGCAGCATCTGAAGAACAGATACTACACTTTGATCTTGTTGTATATGGGAAGAGCATTATCTTTTATATGATCTTGATCTTTCGCCATTTCTGATGACAAGCATTTACCTTCAAAATGTCATGGCTTAAAGAATTTTTTTTACGTTTTATCCACTTTCCTCTTATTTATCTGATGATTTTTACACTTGATGGATTTGGAAGTGTTCTTACATAGGAGATACCAACACAATTTTAAACAGACACTAAAAAGATTATTTAAGTGTTCTTACATGTTACATAACTGGTCATGTTGTCCGAATGCCGGATCTCTACTCTCAGCTGTACTTTCACCTAACAATTTAATGAACAAAATTCAAGATGCTGTAACTATAGATTGATGTGATATTTGGAATATGCTGTAACATTGATAAAGACGAACTAAGGAACAGTTACGTCATAGACACAAGAAAATATACGTATAATTATAATAGGGAAAAAAATAAAATACTTTAAAAAGTATATGCATCCTATGCAGTTATGCTACCGTGCCGAAATAAAAACGGTATTATTTAGAAATCTATTCTTTGTATTCTAACATTGTAATCAAGTTGTCGTGAAACTTGAATTTCAAATGAAAATACGAAAAAACAAAACAAAAAAGGAAATGCAAACACAAAAACACGGTAACATAAATGCATAATTACTAATTATTTCTTTCTGGCTTTAGATCAAAACGTAGTAACTGTTTTTTTCTGCTTTTTTATAAAAATTAGTACATTTTTTTAATAGGTAGTTGTTTTATCAGATTGGAATCCATGTTATTAGGTTGAAATGGGCGCTTCTACACTATTGGGACGAAATTTTGGAAATGTAGGATGCGAGTTAATGCCACAGTTGATGTTGAATTCGAAAGTGATTTTGAAGCCTTTAAACTGTCATTAATAATAATAAAACAGATACTACACTTTGAATTATTTGCTAATAATTAAAACAATATTTTCGTTAACAGATACTACACATTGATCGTTTATTTTATTTGATTTGATGTTTTTTATTTTTATTTATTTTTTATTTATCTTATTTTTATTTAGCATTTGATGTTTTGGTGTTGTATTACTGTACACATAGATTCGAAAAAATTGTCAAAAAACAAATATATAACAAATAAATGTTATCAAAGGCAAGATAAGTTACTTTTCTACCAAACTGGATATATTTTTAGTGTTTTTATTCAATGTAACATGTTTATTCAGCTCGACAACATACAGTGTTTACCGATGTATTGGAAAATTCAAGATGGCGTCTGATTCTCTCTTTAACACAGTAAGTTTGGGAAAAGGTGTTATAAATAAAAACCCAGATAAAATACTGTAAGAACTCGCTCAATATATGTTACCGTGACATAGGTTGACATATATTCGGCGGGGTTTTAATAGTATTGTGTATACTTTTTTATTTATAACACCTTTTCCCAAACTTACCGTGTTAAAGAGAGAATCAGACGCCATTTTGAATTTTCCAATACATCGGTAAACACTGTATGTTTTTCGAGCTGAATAAACATGTTACATTGAATAAAAACACGAAAAATATATCCAGTTTGGTAAAAAAGTAATTTATCTTGCCTTTGATAACATTTATTTGTTATATATTTGTTTTTGACAACTTTTTCGAATCTATGTGTACAGTAATACAAACCCAAATATCCAAGTTAAATTGAATTTTTATCATATCTTCTGCTTATTAAATTATTGGATGAAAGTACAGAATAGTTAACATGCTGCTCTCTACATTAAGCTTCTTTCGGGTTTGTATTACTGTACACATAGATTCGAAAAAGTTGTCAAAAAACAAATATATTACAAATAAATGTTACCAAAGGCAAGATAAGTTATTTTTCTACCTAACTGGATAATTTTCTAGTGTTTTTATTTATTTTTATTTGATGAAGTGTTTAATTAGGGGGGGCGGTTCATTAGGAATTTGTTAACATTAGACTTGAAGACATCCAAGTTGTAGTCCGGAGGGAAGCAGGCAGACGGAACAGAGTTCCACAGGCGTGCAGTTCTAAGAAAGAAGCTTTGTTCATGGAATCCGCGTTTTGATTTAGGCACAGATATAGAGTGGGGGAAATTTTTCACAGTGGATTCAGCTAGACGGGTGTTTTTCGTGAAAGATTGGCGAGGGGGGACCAGGGATTGGAGTTCAGACGAGTACCTGCCATGAAAATAAGTATGTGTTTAGGGAGGTCATTGATGTAGATCAGGAAGAGAGTTGGGCCCAGGATTGACCCCTGAGGGACTCCAGCATTTATATTGCAGGCCTCCGATTTTTGTCCATCTACCACTACTCTTATGAGCCTATCGGAGAGAAATGATTTAATGATTGAGAGAACATTTCCAGTTATACTGTAGCTGGAAATCTTGTGAAGTAGACCCTTATGCCATACCTTGTCGAAGGCCTTTGATATGTCAAGAGCAATTGCCCTAGAAAGGAAGCCTTTGTCAAGAGATTCACTAATCCTGTGGGATATAACCATCAGCACATCTGTGGTAGATCTTGCAGAACGAAAACCATATTGTGTGTCACTAAGAAGGTTATTCCTGCTGAGGTGGTTGACTATTTCTCTATTTAATATGGATTCCAG
Organism: Euprymna scolopes; assembly: GCF_053919585.1. Lineage (NCBI taxonomy): Eukaryota > Metazoa > Mollusca > Cephalopoda > Sepiida > Sepiolidae > Euprymna > Euprymna scolopes. The sequence goes on from NC_136527.1 coordinate 216,429,908, forward strand.
CAACTTACTCATAACACACAGGAGACTTATTGGTCTGTACTGAGTATATATATATATATATCTCAAGGTCCATGTGAAACCGCTTTAAATTTACTTTGATGTTGTCCTTATACCTCATCTTTTGGCCACCCTGGGCACGCTTTCCCTCAACAAGCTGAGAGTAGAAACTCTGTTTTGGGAGGCGGAGATCCGGCATTCGGACAACATGACCAGTCCATCTGAGCTGGCGTTGAGCAATAGTAGTGGTGATAGTAGGAATGTCAGCCTCACTCGGGACGCTGGTGTTGGTGCGTCGGTCCTTCCAACTGATTCTGAGGATTTTTCGGAGGCATCTTTGGTGGTACGTCTCCAGGGTTTTTACGTGCCTCCTGTATGTGGTCCAGGTATCCGATCCATAGAGAAGAGTGGGCAGCAAGACAGCTTTATATACCATGATTTTGGTCTTTGCCAGAAGGTCACGGTTCTCAAATACTCTCTTCCTTAGCCTTGAGAAAGCCCCACTGGCACAGCTGAGACGGTGTTGTATTTCATCATCTATGTTGGCTTTTCATGATAGGATGCTGCCTAGGTATGGGAAGCAGTTTCACATGGACCTTGAGACATGGGAGGACGTGGCTGGGAGCAGGTTGGCATGGAGGAGCGCTGTCCACGAAGGTGCTGCGCTTTATAGCAGTGATCTAAATCAAGCTGCTGAGGATAAACGCAAGCACAGAAAGGACAGATTATCAACCATACACACCCAACCCCACGCCACCACCACTACCTTTATCTGCTCAAATTGCACAAGAAAAATTGGGTCTAGGATTGGGCTCTCTGCTCACCTGAGGACCCACAGAAGCCACAACGGAGGAAAGTCTTACTCGGACATGAGTGACCACCGATGATGATGACATAGGTTTTGTGTCAGGAAGAAACCATCCAATGTTTGTGTGCGCACATTGGTCGAGTCTTGGAATATCTATATATATAAAAGCGAAAATGTATGTATGTATGTACGCTTGTCCTCGATGTCCACAAAAGGCTTCTTTCAGAGAAGCGCTTGCTCGCTTCACAACTTCTTAAAACTTTTTATATCATCTATAAATTGTAATATCTCAGAGTTACCCACAGAGCTCGCCTGTCTATTTAATTTTATTGACTTTCAAATGTTAATTATTCCACATTTCCCGCATCGGCACGCATTACATTCGGTTTTCGGTATTAAAAAAAGCGAAACTCGACTCTAATCACAGGCCGAAAGCCAGTTGTCTTAAGAGAGCTAAGTATGCACAGGGAGTGAATTTTTAAAAACAAACAAACCGATTTATTCAAAACTGTCCCGCACAAAATCGTAACTGCTGAATACCTATCGCCGTCACGTCAATCAAAAACGCGCACCTGTTTTTTTTTTTAAACACTTTACTATTTTCCAACTGCGCGTCGTGAAGGCTTCGTTTTTTTTTCACGGGCACCTGTTTTTTTTTATATACCCCGAAAAACACCCGGCAACGCTGGGTACCCCTCATACCATTCGGTTTTCGGTATAAAAAAAAGCGAAACTCGGCTCTAATCACAGGCCCAGAGCCAGTGAACGTTTGGTCAATGTCGACTTCGTCATATCAGACGGGGGAGCAGGTTTTTAAAAACAAACAAACCGATTTATTGACCTCATTAAAAACTGTCCCGCACAGAATTCTAACTGCTGAATACCTATCGCCGTCACGTCGATCAAAAACGCGCACCTGTTTTATTTTTTCACACTTTACTATTTTCCAACTGCGCGTCGTAAAAGGTTCGTTTTTTTTTTCACGGGCACCTGTTTTTTTTTTTTCATACACCTATAAACACCCGGGCAACGCCGGGTACCCCTCGCTAGTTCATTTTGAAATCGTAGATTAATATTAAAGAGTGTCTAGAAACACCAGGTGTGGGAGAAAGTGTTGAAAACACCAGGTGCTGTATGTTGGGAAAAAGTGTTTATGCATTTTGTTGTCAACATAAATTATATTAAATATTCCAGTTCACAAAATCAAACACAAAGCAAGGTTCCAGGGGGGGGGGTCACATGGGGCTGCTGACATGAATTTTTTGATAAATAAGCAAAGATCTCAGGTAACGCCGAGAAATGGGTCCTGCTAGTGTGTGTTATATATATATATATATATATATATATATATATATATATATAAGTAAAATTGTGTGTGAATTTCTGGAATATTCAATTTGAAATCGCAGATTAATATTAAAGTGCGAGTGTTTCGAAACACCAGCAGGTGCTGCATGTGGGAGAAAGTGTTGAAAACACCAGGTGCTGTATGTGGGTGGAAAAGTGTTCATACATTTTGTTGGGGTTTTTTTTTTGTTATTTTTTTTTTTACAAAGGCCTCAACACTTATCAAGGCCAAGAGGGCACTCGAGGATAAGGGTTAAAGAGTGTACAGTAGACAATTGAACAATGAAGTGATCGTTAGTAATAGAAATTCGGTAAATTTGTTAACTTATATGGAACGGCTCATCAAAAACTTGTTTATGTTAGACTTGAAGACAACCATATTATAGTCAGCAGGAAAACTGAAGACAGTTCCACAGGCGTGCACTTATAAGAAAGAAGCTTTGCTCATGGAATCTACATTTAGGTTTAGGCACAGATGAAGAGTAGGGGAAATTAGTGATAGTGGTTTCTGCTGAGAAAGTTTGGCCAGGGGAAACTATAGACTGGAGCTAAGTCGAGCACTTGCCATGAAAATAACGATAAAGCAGAGACAAACTCGCAGCATCTCTTCTGTGAGAAAGAGGTTGCAGGGAAGAGAAAAGGACATCCCCCAAAAGGCTACAAAGTCTTCTTTTTTTTTTTTTTACAGGAAAAGCTAGAATTAAAGATGGGGAGGGAGTGTCGGCGCTTTAACTGGAGTTTTTTTTTTTTTACACAGTGATCACGATTTATCAAGGCCTGGAAGCCACTAAGGGATAAGGGTTATTGCAAGTACATTACGTTAGTGTGGAGATTTGATGAAGTGTTTACTTAAGGGGGCGGTTCATTAGGAATTTGTTAACATTGGACTTGAAGACATCCAAGTTGTAGTCCGGAGGGAAGCAGGCAGACGGAACAGAGTTCCACAGGCGTGCAGTTCTAAGAAAGAAGCTTTGTTCATGGAATCCGCGTTTTGATTTAGGTGCAGATATAGAGTGGGGGAAATTTTTCACAGTGGATACGGCTAGACGGGTGTTTTTCGTGAAAGATTGGCGAGGGGAACCAGAGATTGGAGCTCAGACGAGCACCTGCCATGGAAATAACGATAAAACAAGGATAGGCTCGCAACGTCACTTCTGTGGGAGAGAGGTTGCAGGGTAGAGAAAAGGGCATCCCCCACTAAGCCGCAAAGTCTATTTTGTACTCTGTCAAGGCAGGATAGGCTGTTTTTTGCAGCTCCTGCCCAGATATGGCAGCAGTATTCCATCCTTGTTTATTTTGAACTCTATCAATGCAGGATAAACATAAACTCTGACAAATGTCAACACACTGAAATAACACACATAAATTATATTAAATATTCCAGTTCACAAAAGCAAACACAAAACACGGTTTCAGGTCAATTTCTCATTGGTGGGGGTGGGGGTCACATGCAGCTGGTGACATGAATTTTTTCATAAATAAGCAAAGATCTCAGATAACGCCGAGAAATGGGTCCTGCTAGTGTGTGTGTTATATATATATATATATATATATATATATAAGTAAAATTGTGTGTGTGTTATATATATATATAAAGTAAAATTGTGTGTGTGTGTGTTATATATATAAACTAAAATTGTGTGTATATGTGTATGTGTGTGTTATATATATATATATAAAGTAAAATTGTGTGTGTGTATGTGTGTGTAATATATATATATATATATATATATATAGTAAAATTGTGTGTGTGTTATATATAAACTAAAATTGTGTGTATGTGTGTGTTATATATATATATAAAGTAAAATTGTGTGTGTGTTATATGTATATATATAAAGTAAAATTGTGTGTATGTGTGTTATATATATAAAGTAAAATTGTGTGTGTGTTATATATATATATAAAGTAAAATTGTGTGTGTGTGTTATATATATAAACTAAAATTGTGTGTATATGTGTATGTGTGTGTTATATATATATATATATAAAGTAAAATTGTGTGTGTGTTATATATATATATAAAGTAAAATTGTGTGTGTGTGTGTTATATATATATATATATAAAGTAAAATTGTGTGTGTGTGTTATATATATATAAAGTAAAATTGTGTGTGTGTGTTATATATAAACTAAAATTGTGTGTATATGTGTATGTGTGTGTTATATATATATATGTATAAAGTAAAATTGTGTGTGTGTGTGTGTGTTATATATATAAACTAAAATTGTGTGTGTGTGTTATATATATATATATAAAGTAAAATTGTGTGTGTATGTGTGTTATATATGTATAAAGTAAAATTGTGTGTGTGTTATATATATATATATATATATATAAAGTAAAATTGTGTGTGTATGTGTGTTATATATATATAAAATTGTGTGTATGTTAAGTAAAATTATGTGTGTGTGTTATATATATATAAAGTAAAATTGTGTGTATGTGTGTTATATATATATAAAATTGTGTGTGTTATATATATATAAAGTAAATTTGTGTATGTGTGTGTTATATATATATATAAAGTAAAATTGTGTGTGTTATATATATATATATAAAGTAAAATTGTGTGTGTGTGTTATATATATAAAGTAAAATTGTGTGTGTGTTATATATATATATATATAAAGTAAAATTGTGCATGTTATATATATGTATATATAAAGTAAAATTGTATTATATATATATATATATATAAAGTAAAATTGTATGTGTGTGTTATATATATATATATATATATATATATATATATAAAGTAAAATTGTGTGTGTGTTATATATATATATATATATAAAGTAAAATTGTGCATGTTATATATATATAAAGTAAAATTGTGTGTGTGTGTTATATATATATATATAAAGTAAAATTGTATTATATATATATATATATATATAAAGTAAAATTGTATGTGTGTGTGTTATATATATATATATATATATAAAGTAAAATTGTATTATATATATATATATATATATATATATAAAGTAAAATTGTGTGTGTGTGTGTGTTATATATATATATATATAAAGTAAAATTGTATTATATATATATATAAAGTAAAATTGTATTATATATATATATATATATATATATATATATAAAGTAAAATTGTGTGTGTTATATATATATATAAAGTAAAATTGTGTGTGTCTGTACATTTCCCTACCAAACTACTCTGTCAATTTTCAGTCCATTCAATTTCTGGAATATGCAATTTGAAATCGCAGATTAATATTAAAGTGCGAGTGTTTCAAAACACCAGCAGGTGCTGCATGTGGGAGAAAGTGTTGAAAACACCGGGTGCTGTATGTGGGTGGAAAAAAGTGCTTATACATATAATTAATTATACACATATTAAAGTGTGAGTGTTTAGGAATACCAGGTGCTGTATGTGCGGAAAAGTGCTTGGGAGCACTAGGTGTTGTATATGGGGAGAGCATTATATGTTATATAATCTTGATCTTTCACCATTTCTGATGAAAAGCATTTACCTTCAAAATGTCATGGCTTAAAGAATTTTTTTACGTTTTATCCACTTTCCTCTTATTTATTTGATGATCTTTACACTTGATGGATTTGGAAGTGTTCTTACATAGGAGATACCAACACAATTTTAAAGAGACACTAAAAAGATTAAATATAAATTTTTACAAATAGAAAACTTTTGAACACATAAAATATCAACGCAATTTTAACAATGTGCTGTATATTTTCTGAACACTAGAAAATATAAACAAACTCTGAATAAAAATATTTTGATTAACAGACTGTTGTTTTTTTTTTTTGTTTTTTTTTACACAGTGATCACCACTTATCAAGGCCCGGAAGCCACTCAAGGATAAGGGTTATTGCAAGTACATTACGTTAGTGTGGAGATTTGATGAAGTGTTTACTTAAGAGATATCTTCTGGAGCGGTAGAAGGATCCCACCATCTTTCCAGTGACCTTGGCAACAGACTTGATGTACGTGTTCCATTTCAGATCAGGAGTAAAGGTCAAACCCAGAAGCTTTGTTTAACGTTATTCATTTGGTGTCCGACCTTTTTCATTCCCTGCCATCTTTATTATTAAACGTGAATGTTATCGGGTAGTCCATGACGATTCCACTGATTCGAAACTTGGGAAATGCCATGCGGTTGTGATAGTATTACGGCCGGCAAAGTTCCACATTTTTTCTTTTTCTTACGACGTGTATTTGGGTATAGAATTTCTTGCGAAATTCCTAACCCCTAGGCTAGACCCGGAACATGTCACACTCTGCTCTCTCCCCTCATGGGGGGATCCGAGCTGATAATTTATGACCTCCCCGCAAGGGAGGGTCGGAAACACTTTCTCTCTTCTCTCCACTAATTTCTCACTACCTCTCTCAGTTCAATCTCCTGTCTTGGCGCCAAAGTTGGCTCCCCACTTTGGACGCCTACTCCACGTCACTCTTTTCAGTGATTTTTTTTTTTAAAAGAGGGAACCAAAACGGACATCCCCCAGCCCGGGGTCACCAATATGGATACCCCCCAGCCAGGGGGATACTGCTCCCCAAGAGGACGACTCCCCAAAAGGAGGAGCAAAAACAATGTATCGCCCGGATATGACAGCATTGGACGCTCCCCAGGAGAGGAAAAATTTACCAACAGCTCCCCCCAAAATATAGGACCAAAAAATACTTTATATATATATATATATATATATATATAATATTGAGTGGATATCTATATATGATCCATTAAAGCCATGTTTTTTTTTTATAACTATTCTGCATTTTCCCCAAAATTACTTACACAAACGATTCACAAAAACATTTCACACTTTTTCAACAATACTGATGACGTCATAAAAAAGTTCAGAATGACAGGAACAGCCCCATGACGTCATCAAGAAATAAAGCAATTTCATTGGATGAAACAAAAAAACTTGTAAAACATTAAGCCACGCCCACTGTCATTTCGCTTAACTTTTTGGAATAACCCCCTTATCGCCGAAACTGGCGACGCCATTTTATTTTGCGCACTTACCGATAAAATCCAAGGCAGAAATCATTATTTTAAACTATGGCCGAAGCATGAAATAAATAACAAAAAATAAATAAATAAATAAATAAATAAATAATAAAAAAGGGTTTGTATTACTGTACACATAGATTCAAAAAAAATTGTCAAAAAACAAATATATAACAAATAAATGTTATCAAAGGCAAGATAAGTTACTTTTCTACCAAACTGGATATATTTTTAGTGTTTTTATTCAATGTAACATGTTTATTCAGCTCGACAACATACAGTGTTTACCGATGTATTGGAAAATTCAAAATGGCGCCCGACACTCTCTTTAACACGGTAAGTTTGGGAAAAGGTGTTATAAATAATAAAATAGACAAAATACTATTAAAAAACACCGAATATATGTCAAGTTATGTCGCAGTAACATATATTGAGCGAATTTCTAACAGTATTTTGTCTAGTTTATTATTTATAACACCTTTTCCTAAACTTACCGTGTTAAAGAGAGTGTCGGCCGCCATTTTGAATTTCCCAATACATCGGTAAGCACTGTATGTTTTTCGAGCTGAATAAACATGTTACATTGAATAAAAACACGAAAAATATATCCAGTTTGGTAGAAAAATAACTTATCTTGCTTTTGATAACATTTATTTGTTATATATTTGTTTTTTGACAACTTTTTCGAATCTATGTGTACAGTTATACAAACCCGTTAATTTTTACCACTTTTTCATTGGATGAAACAAAAAAACTTGTAAAACATTAAGCCACGCCCACTGTCATTTCGTTTAATTTAAAAAAGTTTAAATTTGCAAAAATATTTAAAAAAAAAAAAAAAAAAAAAACCTTATTTTTTTTTTAAATCTTTAAATTTATTATTCATTAAAAATATTTTTACAAAAATGTTTTTAATTTTTTGGGGGGAAATTTTGGAGGAAATTGCTCCAGACAATACATGTAACTACTTAATAAAATTCAAAGTTAAAAAAAAAACAAGTAAACAACAAGAGTTAGGTGGTTAGTTTACCATCCCGAAAACAGCAGTTCTTTCTCCTTTGTCAGAGATATGGCTCTTGAATGATTTTTGCCATTTTTATTTTTATTCCTTTTTATTTTCATTTCAAAAGATTAAGGTTTTACCCTCTCTTTCATTTTTCTTCAGTTTGTCATTTTTTTTTACATCAAGGGGGATACAAGTGGTAAGAGTTCATCAGAGCACATTCCAATAAAGTTGCTATTTTGCTAATCGGAAAATGATCTTGAGCGACGCATTAGTGATGGGGCGATTCCTTACTTAATTTCCGATTCCAATACAATTCCCGAGTCCAATTCTTTGTAAATCTATAAATATTTTTTTTTTGCTCGTCTGAACTCCAATCTCTGGTCCCCCTTCGCCAATCTTTTACAAAAAAAAAATAACAAAGTATTTCATATAACTTTATTAACACATACTGGTGTTTTGAAAGTACTTTATTGGAATATGCTCTGATGAACTCTTCCCTCTTGTGTCCCCTTTGACATAAAAAAATAACAAACTGAAAACTATGAAACAAAGAAAAAAACCTTAATATTGTGAAAATCCTTCAAAGAGTGCTCGATTAAAGTCTAAAGAGCAGGAGATTGGAAGAAAAAGTCATGAGATTAATAGCAAAGTGCATATGTCCGCAAGGACCCATGGCGCAGTGGTTAACGTACTTGGAAAAATCAATTGTAAAAAGTGATATTATCCTGAATGTTGCAGGTTCAATCCTCATTGTGGGCGACCAAAAATAATCTTTATCTTGTGAAATGGAAACGATGAAAGAAAAAAAAAGAAACAACAAAAATCCTTCAAAGAGTGCTCGATTAAAGCCTTGATATAATGGACTGATCCAACACCCCTCAAATGAATGGACTGTTACGTCTATAAAAAGACAAGCAAACTCTCCTCACGTGGGAGACAGAATTAAGTACTAAGCTGTCAATGGACGCTTAGAAATGTGTGTACCTTTTTACCTAAATAAACCCTTTCTGTACAACCCCAGTAATGACTTGTTATTCATATAATCTACGATATAACAAGCCTCTAAAGAGCATAAGAAAAATTTGTCTAAAAGCACTTCGAAATCTGTGGCCGTCTGTATTCGAAGAAATATGCTTTGAAAACATGCAAACTAGTGTTGGGACAGTTAATCAGAATCGGGAATCAGGAAAATCGGAACTTTTTCCGGAATCGGTATTAGAATCGGAAAAATTTGTGTCTATTTTCCGTTGCCAAAAACGATTTTTTTTTTTTTTTTTTTTTTACACAGTGATCACCACTTATCAAGGCCCGGGAGCCACTCAGGGATAAGGGTTATTGCAAGTACATTACGTTAGTGTGGAGATTTGATGAAGTGTTTACTTAAGGGGGCATTTCATTAGGAATTTGTTATTTTTTTACGTCAAAGGGGACACAAGAGGGAAGAGTTCATCAGAGCATATTCCAATAAAGTACTTTCAAAACACCAGTATGTGTTAATAAAGTTATATGAAATACTTTGTTATTTTTTTTTTTTTTTTGTAAAAGCCATCTTTTTTTTACATAAAGGTCACCACTTATCAAGGCCCGGAAGCCACTCGAGGATAAGGGTTATTGCGTGTACAGTAATCAATGGGATAGTATTGTAGTAATCATTAGTGTTGGAGATTTGATAAAATGTCTTACTTGGCAGTTTATCAGGAGTTTGTTTATGTTGGACTTAAAGACATTTTTTTTTTTACACAGTGATCACCACTTATCAAGGCCCGGAAGCCACTCAGGGATAAGGGTTATTGCAAGTACATTACGTTAGTGTGGAGATTTGATGAAGTGTTTACTTAAGGGGGCGGTTCATTAGGAATTTGTTAACATTGGACTTGAAGACATCCAAGTTGTAGTCCGGTGGGAAGCAGGCAGACAGAACAGAGTTCCACAGTCGTGCACTTTTAAGAAAGAAGCTCTGCTCATGGAATCTACGTTTGGATTTAGGCACAGATAGAGAGTGGGGAAAATAATTGACAGTGGTTTCAGCTAGACGGGTGTTTTTCGTGAAAGATAGGCGAGGGGGGACCAGAGATTGGAGCTTGGATGAGCCCTTGCCATGGAAATAACGATAAAACAAAGACAGGCTTGCAACGTCTCTTCTGTGGAAGAGCGGTTGCAGGGAAGAGAAAAGAGCATCCCCCACTAAGCCACAAAGTCTATTTTGTACTCTGTCAAGGCAGGATTAGCTGTTTTTAGCAGCTCCAGGATGCAACCCGGATGTGGCAGTAGTACTCCATCCTTGGATGTACTTGGCTTTTATACAGATAGAGAATTGTGTCAGTAGTGAGATATCTTCTGGAGCGGTAGAAGGATCCCACCATCCTCCCAGCGACCTTGGCAACAGACCTGGTGCCAATAAGATTGGGCATGCAGACATTAGATGGCTTAAGCTTTCAATCAAGGGGACACAAGTGGTAAGAGTTCATCAGTTGTTTGAAATACTTTGCTATTTTGCTAATCGAAAGCTTCTGTTTTTATATCAACCTCGTGTTTTATATCGACCTCATAACTATTTTCTTTCTCCGTTTTTATAATAATATCATCACTTTTTTCCTCCTCCTGTTTTGTGATAATATCACCATTTTTTTCTTCTAAATGCCAGACAATCTCATGCTCTTCGGAGGCTCCCATCGAGCACTCTTTCAAGGATTTTTGCTGTTTCTTTTTTCTTCCCCTCTTTGGTTTAATTTTCTTATTTTGCTTTGCGTGCAATTTGATGTGCTTGCATAAACCTGACGATGTCGAAAAAGACGAACCACACACGTCACAAGAGTATGGTTTCTCACCTGTGTGTGTTCTCATATGAGTTTTCAAATCGTATTTTCTCGAACACAGATAGTCACAGACATTGCACGAATAAACAGTTTCCGAGCTGTCGGTTTGCGTTTTTATTTGTGCTTTCGAACAAGTTTTGCTGTTGACGTCATCACTTTTTGTTTCTAAATGTGAGACGATCTCTTGCTCTTCAGAAGCTTTAACCGAACCCTCTTTTAAGGACTTTATTTTCTTATCATTTCGTTTTGTGTGCAATGTGGAGTGCTTGTTTAAACCTGACGACGTTGAAAAAGATGAGCCACATACGTGACACGAATATGGTTTCTCTCCTGTGTGAGTTCTCATATGTATTTTCAAATCATATTTTCTCGAACACAGGCGGCCACAGATGTCGCAAGAATAAGCACTCTCTCCGCCTTCGGAATTTGGCTTTTCTCCACTGTGGGACAACATATGTCGCCTTATCGAAGATTTGTACGGAAACGGCTTCTGGCATATCTCACACGTATATGGTTTTTCTCCAGTATGTTTTCGTATGTGGGCCTTTAAATCCGAGCTGCTTGTAAAAGAAGAGCCACATACTTCACAACTGTGTGGCTTTTCTGTCGTGTGCAAAAGCAGGTGTCTTTTTAAACCAGATAAAGTCGAAAAAGACGAGCCACACACTCCACAAAAATAGGGTTTCTCTCCAGTATGTGTTCGGATATGGTTGACCAAATCAGATTTTTGTCCGAATGATCGACCGCACGTCTCGCAACAATGCAGCTTCTCCCCCGTATGAGCACGGACATGCTTTTGCAACGCGGACTCCTGTTTGAACGAGTCTCCACAAGTTTCGCATGAAAACGATTTTCCTGGAGTGTGCATGAACATGTGTGTTTGCAAGTGCCCTTTTAGACCCGGTTTAGTTTGGAAAACCTTGCCGCACATTTCGCACGCGTATCGCCTCGTTGTTGTGTGAATCTGCACATGTTGTATCAGATTCGGTTTCATTTGAAAAGCTTTCCCGCATATTTCACAAGCGTACGGTTTTGTTGTTGCGTGAATCTGCATGTGTTGTTTTAGATTCGGTTTCGTTCGAAACCGTTTGCCACACATTTCACAGGAATATGGTTTTATCGTCGCGTGAATCTGCAGATGTTGTCGCAAATTACTATTCGTTCGGAACCGTTTACTGCACGTCTCGCAAGAATACGGTTTCACCCCAGAGTGCGTCCAAAGGTGGTGTCTTAAATCCGATTTTCTTCGAAGTAACTTACCACAAATTTCACAAGAATAAGCCTTGTTCCCATTATGGGTCTTGTCTTCAGTATTGGCATCTTCTTCTGTAAAGGTCTCCTCCCCATTATGGTTATCCTCCCCATGATTGGCATCTTCTTCTGTAAAGGTCTCCTCCCCATTATGGGTATTCTCCCCATAATTGGTATCCTCTTCTGTACAAGTCTCCTCCCCATTATGGGTATTCTCCCCATAATTGGTATCCTCCTCGACATCGATATCCTCCCCATGATTGACATCCTCCTCAGTATGGACGCCCTCCTCATGATTGGTGTCCTCTTCTGTAGAAGTCTCCTCCCCATTATGGGTATTCTCCCCATAATTGGTATCCTCCTTAACATCGATATCCTCCCCATAGTTGACATCCTCTTCTGTAGAAGTCTCCTCCCCATTATGGGTCGAGGTGCGTTTTACGACCTCCTTTTCATTTGGTAAAACTCTACCACAAACGTCATAAAGATAAGGTTTCTGCTCACTGTCAATCTGCATAACTATTTTTCGTAAATGGTTTGTTATTGCGAAGGGGTTCACTCAACTTAGTTTTCGGAATGCATGTTGTCCGTTTAAAAACGTTTGTTCCTGGAATATTGTTTTATTTAATATAAGTTCCACTAAATTAAATGAAAAAATTGTTTTGTAATTCATTTTAAAGTAAAAAGTTTGTTTTTTTCAATTTGGTATCGTTTCCTTATTTGGTAAAACTCTACCACAGACGTCATAAAGATAAGGTTTCTCCTCACTATTGGTCTGCATGACTATTTTGTAAAATAGTTTCTTTATAGCAAAGGCGTTCACTAACTTAAAGAGGTGTGTTTTATGACATCATTTTCATTTGGTAAAACTCTACCACAGACGTCATAAACATTTTATTGCAAAGGGGTTCACTCACTTTAGTTTTAAAAATGTATGTTGTCCGTTTAAAAAAGTTTGTTCCTGGAATATTGCTTTATTTAATATAAGTTCCACTAAATTAAATAAAAAAATTGTTTTGTAATTCATTTTAAAGTAAAAAGTTTTGTTTTTTTTTCAATTTATTTCCTGTGTGTTCATCTTCTTAGTTTTAGAGACAGGGGTCACATTTATTTTCTCTTGTTTCTTTTTTTTTAAATGTTTTATTACAAAGGAATTCACTCACTGTATTTTTAGGAATGTATGCCGTCCGTTTAATATTTATTTTAATGAGGAAAAGTTTGCTCCTAGAATATTGCTTTATTTACATTAACATTTTTATTTATTTTCTCTTTCAAATGAGATTTTTACATTATATATATATATATACATATATATATATATATATAGCTAAAAGTGGGTTTAAACCAGATGCATTTCTTTCACCTGAAGTTGTTGACATATGTTTTAAATAAAAAATTTGTTTTGTAATTCACTTTAAATTTTTACATATCATATATATATATATATATATATATATATATATATAGCTAAAAGGGGGTTTAAACCAGATGCATTTCTTTCATCTGAAGTTGTTGACATGTTTTACTATATTAAATAAAAAATTTTTTTGTAATTCACTTTAAATTTTTAATTTATTTCCTCTTTCAAACGAGATTTTTTACATATTATATATATAGAGAGAGCTAAAAGGGGGTTTAAACCAGATGCATTTCTTTCACCTGAAGTTGTTGGCAACAATATTGCTGTGTCTGGGTTTGTAATTCACTTTAAAATGCAGTAAAATGTTTGTATGTGTTTCGGGCCACTGTCACTCTGCAGTTAGTTCGTAGTGATCAAGAGGCTCACTTATACTTGTATTAAATTTTTATTTGACAGAATACATTGTCTCTTATTTCACCCCCAAAAAAGAATTGTTGGCGTTTCTTTCGATTTATCTCCAAATTTCAGAAAAAATAACACTTCAATATTTTCCTGCTGTCACCTGTGAATAAAAAAGAAATTTTATTTTTCAATTTCAAACATTAATAAAAATAGAAAGCAGATATCAATTATAACCAAATACTAATTACAAAATTAATTAAAAGACAGTGTGGGTTAGCCAATACTGTGAATACTAAAAGGAATGCAGTGGCAAGAAAAAGTCGAGATCAATATATATATATATATATATTAGAAAGTTAGAAATAAATAACAAAACAAAATTAAACTAAATTTTAATTACTTCCAGAACGGGAATTTTTGACACCCCTAACACGAAACTGTGAATAAAATATAAAAATCTCGCAATTTCTCTTTTAAAAGTAGGTTGTTTATTTTCTTTATGGATTATACTTCCAAAATAAACTATTAAAGTTGTTTTAAAAGTAATAGAGATATTTTTTTTTATTTTAGAAAACAGTAATGAAATCAATTGAATTTTACGTGTTCAGTATTTTTCAATTTTAAAAATTTTAAAATCTATCAAAATTTTTCTACTTTTATGCTCTTTCCAATAAACCGAATATAATATTTTAGACAAACGTTTTTTTAAATTCACGCCCCCAAATTTTGAAATGTCCATTAAAAAGTAAATAATTAATTTACTCACCAAAGTTTTATATATCACAAATTGAAGATAAAGATCAATAAATAATATATTCAAATTTAAAACAAAAAAGTGTTTTTTTTTAGAAATTTACCTGTAAAGTCCGAAGTTTAAAACCTTTTTTTTAAATCACGTTTTTTTTTTTCACATGAAATCTTGGTCCTTGCTCCTTTAATTGAAAAGAAAAAATTAGGGTTTGAATTACATTTTTCGAGTAGTTATAAGCTTGGAAAGACAGGGGGTCGAATTATTCAATATTTTTCACACAGCTTCTGACACACCTAGCTGATGGCACCCAAATAATTTTTTTTGTGTGTGTCACATGTAGGGATGTAGAAGTTTAAGTAAAATTAAATTTCTTTGCCCCAAACAAACTATTAAAAAAAATAAACAAAACGAAACCTCATTCTGATTCAAAATGCACAGCATTTATTTTTCAGCAAAAACAGCAAAGGAGAACAAGCAAAGGTCCGATCGGTGAAAGTTCTCTCGAAGTCATTACGATTATAATGTTAGATGAAAGTCCTTCGTGGAATTAATGAGATTAGAAGGCTAAAAATCTGTGTGATAATAATGAGATTATTTTAAGGTTTGTTTTTAAAACTGGCAAAGTTCGCCTTAGGCAAAAGTTCCATCAGGAAAGTAATTCATTGTTATTAATTACAAAATGTGCGGAATGGGTGTGTGTGTGTGCCCAAGTGATTTTTGAGTCTCCGCGTGGCGTGTGTTATGGTGTTGTCGGCGTTGACGGCACGGAAGTTATGAAAATGAGAGGCACATTCTGGTGTGACATCAAAGTGAGAAGGTCTTTCGGGTTTGTATTACTGTACACATAGATTCGAAAAAGTTGTCAAAAAAACAAATATATAACAAATAAATGTTTTCAAAGGCAAGATAAATTACTTTTCTACCTAACTGGATATGTTTTTAGTGTTTTTATTTAATGTAACATGTTTATTTAGCTCGAAAAACATGCAGTGTTTACCGATGTATTGGAAAATTAAAAATGGCGCCAGACTCTCTCTTAAACACGGTAAGTTTGGGAAAAGGTGTTATAAATAATAAACTAGACAAAATGCTATTAAAAAACCACAGCATATATGTCAAGTTATGTCACGGTAACATATATTGAGCAAATTTCTAACAGTATGTTGTCTAGTTTATTATTTATAACACCTTTTCCCGAACTTACCGTGTTAAAGAGAGAGTCGGGCGCCATTTTGAATTTTCCAATACATCGGTAAACACTGTATGCTTTTCGAGCTAAATAAACATGTTACATTGAATAAAAACACGAAAAATATATCCAGTTTGGCAGAAAAGTAACTTATCTTGCCTTTGATAACATTTATTTGTTATATATTTGTTTTTTGACAACTTTTTCGCTGTAAAAAAAAAAAAAAAAATTAAAAAAAAAACTACTTGATGAAATTAAGTGCAATTTTCGGGTTTGTATTACTGTACACATAGATTCGAAAAAGTTGTCAAAAAAAACAAATATATAACAAATAAATATTATCAAAGGCAAGATAAGTTACTTTTCTACCAAACTGGATATAATTTTCGTGTTTTTATTCAATGTCACATGTTTATTCAGCTCGAAAAGCATACAGTGTTTACCGATGTATTGGAAAATTCAAAATGGCGCCCAACTCTCTCTTTAACACGGTAAGTTTCGGAAAAGATGTTATTAATAATAAACTAGACAAAACACTATTAAAAAAACACCGGATATATGTCAACTTATGTCACGGTAACATATATTGAGCAAATTTCTAACAGTATTTTGTCCAGTTTATTATTATAACACCCTTTCCCGAAGTTACCGTGTTAAAGAGAGAGTCGGGCGCCATTTTGAATTTTCCAATACACCGGTAAGCACTGTATGTATGTTACGGTAACATATATTGAGCGGGGTTATTCCAAAAAGTTGCTAAAAAAACAAAAACAAACCAAAAACAAATATATAACAAATAAATGTTACCAAAGGCAAAATAAGTTACTTTTCTACCTAGCTGGATATATTTTTAGTGTTTTTATTCAATGTAACATGTTTATTCAGCTCGAAAAGCATACAGTGTTTACCGATGTATTGGAAAATTCAAAATGGCGCCCGACTCTATCTTTGACACGGTAAGTTTGGGAAAAAGAGTTAAAAAAAACAAAAAAACTATACAAAAATACTGTTAAAAACCCACCGAATATATGTCAGCCTATGTTACATTAAATAAAAACCCGATAAGTTAGTTTCAAGAAATAGACCCAAAAAGTTGTCAAAAAACAAATATATAACAAATAAATGTTATCAAAGGCAAGATAAATTACTTTTCTACCTAACTGGATATGTTTTTACTGTTTTTATTCAATGTAACATGTTTACCGATGTGTTGGAAAATTCAAAATGGTGGCCGACTCTCTCTTAAACACGGTAAGTCCGAGAAAAGATGTTATAAATAATAAACTAGACAAAATACTATTAAAAAACCACCGAATATATGTCAACCTATGTCACGGTAACATATATTGAGCAAATTTCTAACAGTATTTTGTCTAGTTTATTATTTATAACACCTTTTCCCAAACTTACCGTGTTTAAGAGAGAGTCGGCCGCCATTTTGAATTTTCCAATATATTGGTAAACACTGCATGTTTTTCGAGCTGAATAAACATGTTACATTGAATAAAAACACTAAAAATATATCCAATTTGGTAGAAAAGTAACTTATCTTGCCTTTGATAACATTTATTTGTTATATATTTAGTTTTTTGACAACTTTTTCGAATCTATGTGTACAAACCCAAATATTTTCCTAACTGGATATGTTTCTAGTGTTTTTACATGCAGTGTTTACCGATATTGGAAAATTTTAAAATGTCGCCCGACTCTCTCTTTGACATGGTAAGTTTGGGAAAAGGAGTTAAAAATAAAAAATATGCAAAATACAGTTAACAATATATATTAAGCGAATTTTTAACAGCATTTTGTCTGATTTTTTATTTATAACTCCTTTCCTCAAACTTACTGTGTACAGTAAAACAAACCGGTTTGGCTTTGTGTTAAAAATTTTATGACAATAGTGTAGAAGTAGCGTGTTTTTCATTTTTAAATTACTTTTCTACTAAACTGAAAATTTTTTTACTCGATTCGAAAAACGGGGATGAAGACTCGATCATCACTTCAAATTAAGAAATAGACCCAACTTTTTCGAATCTATGTGTACAGTAATACAAACCCCGGGGTTATTCCAAAAAGTTGCCAATATATATATATATATATATATATATATATATATATATATATATATAAATATATATAATAAATGTTATCAAAGGCAAGATAAGTTACTTTTCTACCTAACTGGATATGTTTTTAGTGTTTTTATTCAATGTACAGTGTTTACCGATGTATTGGAAAATTTTAAAATGGCGCCCGCGCCCGATTCTATCTTTGACACGGTAAGTTTGGGAAAAGGAGTTAAAAAATAGAAAAAAACTGTACAAAATACTGTTAAAAACCCATGAAGACTCGATCATTCAAATTAAGAAATAGACCCAAAAGGTTGGGGTGGTTTTTTTTGGGGGGGGGGTTGTATTACTGTACACATAGATTCGAAAAAGTTGTCAAAAACAAATATATAACAAATAAATGTTATCAAAGGCAAGATAAGTTACTTTTTTTTACCAAACTGGATATGTTTTTGTGTTTTTATTCAATGTAACATGTTTATTCAGCTCGAAAAGCATACAGTGTTTTTATGTATTGGAAAATTCAAAATGGCGCCCGACACTCTCTTTAACACGGTAAGTTCAGGAAAAGATGTTATAAATAATAAACTAGACAAAATACTGTTAGAAATTCGCTCAATAGTATTTATTTATAACACCTTTTCCCAAACTTACTTATGTTAAAGAGAGTGCTGGGCGCCATTTTGAATTTTCCAATACATCGGTAAACACTGCATGTTTTTCGAGCTGAATAAACATGTTACATTGAATAAAAACACGAAAAATATATCCAGTTTGGTAGAAAAGTAACTTATCTTGCCTTTGGTAACATTTATTTGTTATATATTTGTTTTTTGACAACTTTTTCGAATCTATGTGTACAGTAATAAAAACACTTTTTTTGTAATTAGTCGTAAAGATTCAGTCGCAAAATGATCGCAATAAAAATATTTTCAGTCGACTTACCGCCATTGTTTGTTTCATCTGCGAAAATAATATGAAATTAATAAAATAACCACGTGTTAGGTTGTTTAAAAAAAAAACAATGAAATCGAAGAGTTTTAAAGGGAGATAATTCGGTTTGAAGTTTACAAGGGAGATAATTCGGTTTGAAGTTTACAAGGGAGATAATTCGGTTTGAAGTTTACAAGGGAGATAATTCGGTTTGAAGTTTACAAGGGAGATAATTCGGTTTGAAGTTTACAAGGGAGATAATTCGGTTTGAAGTTTACAAGGGAGATAATTCGGTACTTCCCCCCCCCCCCCAATTGGGGATTTTTACTTAACACTGATATTGGCCGTCAGGACCAGATCAAAATGTAGTATCTGTTCTTCAGATGCTGCAGCGGAGGAGAAATCCTTCACGACCGAGACAATTTTTATTTTTTGTTCCTTTTACTCCACATTAAAAAGCGACCCTGGTGTCTAACTCTGTCCCGTGGGGAGAGGCATCGTAAATAGGAACACCGGGTTTGTATTACTGTACACATAGATTCGAAAAAGTTGTCAAAAAAACAAATATATAACAAATAAATGTTATCAAAGGCAAGATTAGTTACTTTTCTACCAAACTGGATATATTTTTCGTGTTTTTATTCAATGTAACATGTTTATTCAGCTCGAAAAACATACATTGTTTACCGATGTATTGGAAAATTCAAAATGGCGGCCGATTCTTTCTTTAACACGGTAAGTTTGGGAAAAGGTGTTATAAATAATAAACTAGACAAAATACTGTTAGAAATTCGCTCAATATATGTTACCGTGACATAACTTGACATATATTCGGTGTTTTTATAATAGTATTTTGTCTAGTTTTATCTTTATAGCAACAATTTCGGGTTGAATAAATATGTTACATTGAATAAAAACATGAAAATTATATCCAGTTTGGTAGAAAAGTAACTTATCTTGCCTTTGATAACATTTATTTGTTATATATTTGTTTTTTGACAACTTTTTCGAATCTATGTGTACAGTAATACAAACCCGGAACACTGATATAGACTAGAGTCACCCACACCCATACTTCCGAATCGCTATAACTGTTTTTTTTTTTTTTAATACCTACCTTTTTAATTTACCCTCAAAGATTCCTTTAAAATGACCGCTATATTACCGTGTTAAAGAGAGAGTCGGGCGCCATTTTGAATTTTCCAATACATCAATAAACACTGTATGCTTTTCGAGCTGAATAAACATGTTACATTGAATAAAAACACGAAAAATATATCCAGCTGACTGCAATATGGTCGTCTTCAAGTCTAACGTAAACAAGTTTTTGATGAGCCATTCCATATAAGTTTACAAATTTACCGAATTTCCATTACTAACGATTACTATATTGTCCAATTTCTACTGTAGACTCTTTAACCCTAATTCTCGAGTGGCCTCTTGGCCTTGATAATGTGGTGATGCATATGTAAAAAAAAATGACTTGGGTGCATCAGCTTGAATCGAAACCGAAACCAAAACTTATGAAAAAAAAAAAAAAAAAATATATATATATATATATATATATATATATTATTGGAATCTTTTCTTTTTTCCTTGTACACATTTTTGTGAATTATTCCATGGATTTCTGCCTTTGGATTATTATGAACCATCTTCTTCCAATTACGTGATTTCCTTGGATTTTACTTGTACAAATTGAAATTCTTTTAACTTTTTTGAAGTTTTACATATGGATTTTACCGTCACTGGATTTTTTGTCTTCCACCAGACTATCCATTCATGTGTAATCACCTTTTTCTTTACCATATTCCCTCTGCTTAACTTTTTTTGTTTTCAAGTAAGATCTTTGACTTACTTGTTGTAGACAGACATGCTATCTTATTAATATATAGTTTTAAAGTTGTTTATAAAAGGTGGAATGTGGCAAAAGCTGTGAAAATGAGGGCTTACTGTTCAAACGACATAAGTGTGCGTGTGTGCTTTGTCATCGCTGCACAGCTAGGATAGGAAAAGAATTCCAAGATGGCGCCGACGGCGTTTTGTAATGGTATGATCTCGGAAACTATCGCAAAAACAGACTTGATGTATGTGTTCCATTTCAGATCAGGAGTAAAGGTCAAACCCAGAAGCTTGTCAAAACACAGGGCCTCTCCCAGACGAGAGCCATCCATCCCAATTGATGCCAGATGGGGATTAGAGCGTTGATGATGTAAGGATAGGAGTTTGGTTTTGGATGCATTAAAGGTAACCAGCCACGTCTTCCCCCACTGAACCACGCGCTCGAGATCAGAGGAGAGAGAATCAGAGAGAACTTTGTCATTTACAGCCTTTGATGTGTTGCCGTAGATGGTTGTGTCATCAGCATAGATGTCAACGAATGATTTAAGTATGTGTTTAGGGAGGTCATTGATGTAGATCAGGAAGAGAGTTGGGCCTATGATTGACCCCTCAGGGACTCTAGCATTTATATTGCAGGCCTCCGATTTTTGTCCATCTACCACCACTCTTATATATATATATATATATATATATATCAGCAGCCGTATAGTGCAAACAGTTAATACACATATATATATATAGACATATACATACATACATACATATATATATATATATATATATATATATATATATATATATATATGTAACAGTTAATAAAACACTTTGAAATATGATCTCGGAAACTCTCGGAAAAATCTCGTGCATGTATGCAAATCACATGAGTTGGAACAATTACATTGAAGACATTGCCAGGACCGCTGCGAAGAAGGTAGGTTCTCTCTACCGTGCTAGAAAACTACTAACACCCGAAAGTATCCTATACCTCTATAAGGCCACCATTCGGCCATGTATGGAGTATTGTTGTCACATCTGGGCTGGTGCATCTGCTACTAGTCTCTCGCTCCTTGACAAGGTTCAAAAGAGAGTCGCAAACCTGATACGTCCTGAACTGTCATCTAAGCTTCAGCCTCTGTCCCATCGACGAAATGTTGCATCCCTCTGCCTGTTCTACAAGTATTTTAGTGGTGAATGCTCTGACGAACTGCAATCACTTGTACCTCCCCGACATAACTACCCCCGACAAACCCGACAAGCTACTAAGTCTCATCCCTTTACAGTAGAGATCCCTAGGTGCAAGAAAGCCTTTTACTCCAATAGTTTCTTCCCCAGAACTGCGGGTCTTTGGAACTCCCTTCCGGGATTCTGCTTTCCCAACTGTACTGATATGCAGAAGTTCAAGTGTAATGTTAACAAACATCTTTCTACTCATCTCTCTTCATAATGACCCCGCTAATTAAGTCCCTGATAGTAGCCCCCTGCTTCAAAGTGGCACTGTGCCTTGTTTGGGGTGAAAATTGAATAAAAAAAAAAATATATGCAAATCAGTTGGCCTTCGACAACTATAAATTCAGGTCGTTTTGGAAGGCAAGAGGTGAGGAAAGAACGGTAATTGTGTAAACAGGAGTTGGAACAATTACATTGAAGACATTGCCAGGACCGCTGCAAAGAAGGTAGGTTCTCTCTACCGTGCTAGAAAACTACTAACGCCTGAAAGTATCCTGTACCTCTTGTCAAGTATTTTAGTGGTGAATGCTCTGACGAACTGCAATCACTTGTGCCCCCACGACGTAGACACCCTCGACAAACCCGACAGTCAGCTAAATCCCACCCCCACACAGTAGAGATCCCTAGATGTAGAAGATCTTTCTACTCCAGTAGTTTCTTCCCCAGAACCGCTAGACTTTGGAATTCCATTCCGGGTCCCTGCTTCGCTAACTGTACTGAGATGCAGAAGTTCAGGTGTAACGTGAACCGACATCTTGCTGCCCAAATCCCAACATAGTGCCCCAGTAGTTATTGCCCCTGATAGTAGCCCCCTGCACCAAAGTGGCAATGTGCCTTGTTTGGGGTGAAAATGTAATAAAAAAAAAAATAGAAATAAAAAAAAAAATGTAAACTTTCTTTGTATTCTAAAGTTTTTGTCAAATTTATCCTTCTTTTACAGAACGTCTACACTGTTAATTAATGAATGCGGTGAGGAGGGTTGTAAAATACACTTTAATATGATATTTTAATTTGTCTAGTTACGCGGAGCGTGCAATAAGTAATGCCCCTGACCCACTTCCCATAGCAGTAGAGCAACGAAACTTGGAACAGTTATTAGTCTTTCTCTACATAGGAACCACCCAGAGTTATGCATTTCTCCCATCGTTTGATGCAGCTCTGGAGACCGTTTTTGTAGAACACCTCAGGTTGGTCCTCCAACCACGACGTGACTTCAGAAATCAAGGCTACATCATCTGGGAAACGCTTTCTTTTCAAAAACAACTTCATGGCTGGGAAGAGGTTAAAGTCAGCGGGTGCAAGGTTAGGAGAGTAGGGAGGATGGGGAAAGATTTCATAACCACATGCCCATGCTTCTGATCTGGTGACATGCGAGTTGTGGACCGGAGCATTGTCCTGCAGGAGGAGGGTACCTTTGCTGATCTTGCCCCGCCTCTTGATTTTGATAGCTTCCCTTAATTTCCTCAAAAGTGAAGCATAATAGGCTCCTGTAATTGTGGTACCCTTTGCCAGGAAATCTGTCATCACTACTCCATCCTGATCCCAGAAGACTGTGAGCATAACCTTGCCAGCGGAGGGCTGCACCCTTGCCTTCTTTGGAGGTGGTGAGTCCAAGTGCTTCCACTGCATTGACTGGACTTTGGTCTCTGGATCATAGTGATGGACCCAGGTTTCATCTTGTGTAATCAGTCTTTTGAAAAACGTTGACTCATCTTCTTGGCACATCTCTAAATTCATCCTCGAGCACTCAATGTATTCTCACTTCTGGAATGGTGTGAGCAACCTGGGAATCCATCTGGCAGACACCTTATGCATATGCAAATGGTCATGAATGATAGTTTCCACAGACCCTATACTAATCTTGACATCTTGGGCTATTTGGCGAATAGTAATGTGCCGATCTTCCAAAATGGCAGCCTCAACTTGACGGACAGATGCCTCATAAATGGCAGAAGGGGGAGCGACCAGGTCTGGGAGCTGTTTCCACAGACTTCCGGCCATGTTTGAATTCACAATGCCAGCGTTGTCATATGATGGGGCATTATCACCATAAGTTTCTTTCATTTCATCAAAAGTCTCTTGTGGTGTTTATCCTTTCAAATACAAAAACTGGATCGCTGCTCGACATTCAACACATTTCACACGTGATTCCGTTCAAACACCTGTAAAACAGAAAACGCTTGTGGAACTCTGTTCCATCTGCCTGCTTCCCACCAGACTACAACTTGGATGTGTTCAAGTCCAATGTAAACAAATTCCTAATGAACCGCCCCCTTAAGTAAACACTTCATCAAATCTCCACACTAACGTAATGTACTTGCAATAACCCTTATCCCTGAGTGGCTTCCGGGCCTTGATAAGTGGTGATCACTGTGTAAAAAAAAAAAAAAAAAAAAAAACAGAAACCACAATTAGTTCGGAGCTGTCATTTGCCACATAACCCGATGAGATATAAATCATTGCACATGCAAAATTTCAGCTAGATCAGACAAGTAGAAGTGGGCCAGGAGCATTACTTATTGCACGCCCGCCCCTCGTATTATAGAGTCGTGATTTCAAAATTAAAAAAAATATATATTTTGGGGTGCCATCAGCTAGAATCCAAAAAATTCCAACAAAAGTAATAAAAAATGCAAGAGAGCTATATGCTCAGTCCGTTAAATCCAAAGTAGCTGAGCAGCAGCTAGGTTCCCACCAGTTTTGGCAAATAGCAAACAGGATCCTGAACAGAAGCGTGTGCTCTATCCCAACTATCATCAATGGACCAGAGGTCATCTCGTCAGCGTCAGACAAGGCTAAACTATTTGTCAAAAACTTTGCAGCTAATTCTACCCTATGCGACAATGACCATCAACTCCCTGTATTTCCTCCTATAACAGACAACACGCTATACAACATACAAATATCTGTGCGTGAGGTCGCCAAGCTAATCAAGAACCTTGATTCCAGTAAAGCAACTGGCCCTGACGGCATTCCAATTATAGTGTTAAAAAAGCTTCAACCAGAACTTGCCCCCATACTTACAAAACTGTTTAAACGTTGCCTTAAGGAGAAGTGCTTTCCAACACCCTGGAAAACCTCATCAGTTTGCCCTGTATTTAAGAATTCAGGTGAAAAATCATCTCCCTCTCAGTACAGACCAATAAGTCTCCTGTGTGTTATGAGTAAGTTGTTGGAATACATATTAAATAGAGAAATAGTCAACCACCTCAGCAGAAATAACCTTCTTAGTGACATGTAATATGGTTTCCGCTCTGCTAGATCTACAGCAGATGTTCTAACGGTTATATTTCATAAGGTTGATGAATCTCTTGACAAAGGATTCATTTCTAGGGCTATTGCTCTTGACATATCAAAGGCCTTCGATAAGGTATGGCATAAGGGCCTACTTCACAAGATTTCCAGCTACGGTATAACTGGAAACGTTTTCTCAATCATTAAATCATTTCTCTCCAATAGGTTCATAAGAGTAGTGGTTGATGGGAAGAAATCAGAGGCCCACAGTATTAATGCTGGAGTCCCTCAAGGGTCCATCCTGGGCCCAACTCTCTTCCTGATCTACATCAATGACCTCCCTAAACACATACTTAAATCATTCGTTGACATCTATGCTGATGACACGACCATCTATGGCAACACATCAAAGGCCGTAAATGACAAAGTTCTCTCTAATTCTCTCTCCTCTGATATTGAGCGCGTGGTACAGTGGGGAAAGAGGTGGCTGGTCACTTTTAATTCATCCAAAACCAAACTCCTATCTTTACATCATCAACGCTCTGATCCCCATCTGGCATCAATTGAAATGGATGACTCTCGTCTTGGGGAGACTCCATGTTTTGACAAGCTTCTGGGTTTGACCTTTTCTCCTGATCTGTAATGAAACATGTACATCAGGTCTGTTGCCAGGGACGCTGGGAAAATGGTGGGATCCTTCTACCACTCCAGAAGATATCTCACTACTGATGCAATTCTCTATCTGTATAAACTGGCTGAAACTACTGTCAATAATTTTCCCCACTGCCTAGATCCAAACATAGATTCCATGAGCAGAGTTTCTTTCTGAGAAGTGCACGCCTGTGGAACTCTTTTCCGTTTGCCTGTTTCCCACCTGACTACAACTTGGATGTCTTCAAGTCCAACATAAACAAACTCCTTACAAACCGCCCCCTTAAGTAAGACACTCTATCAAAACCCCCAATACTAATGATTACTACAATACTATCTCATTGATTACTGTACACGCAATAACCCTTATCCCTGAGTGGCCTTCGGGCCTTGATAAGTGGTGACCCCCATGGAAAAAAAAAACAAAAAAACGTACCTTTAAGCATTATGCCCGACCTATACCTAATTGTCGGATATTTAATCTTCGTTCCCACACAACAAACTCTTCACGACTTCTATAAATACATGTGCACGTACATACTATTACGTTTCTATCTAAAATAAAGAAGATTGGAGCTCAGGCAAGCACTTTCCATAAAATTTGTTCTACTGAACCACATCCATACAAATTTAAAAGGCGTTTTTTTTTTTTGTTTTTTTTACATGGGAGTCACCACTTATCAAGGCCCAGAGGCCACCCGAGGATAAGGGTTAAAGAATGTTCAGGATAATATCATAGGAATCGTTATTAGCGGAAATTTTGCAAATTGGATTACTTAAGGGGAACGGCTCATCAAGAACTTATTTAGAAAGCCATTCTTAACATGGGGAGGGTGTTTTGTAACTATTCTGTACTTTCACCTAACAATTTAATAAATTGATAATTATGCAGAATATGCCAAGATATGTATATTTTTTTTTACATGGTGATCACCACTTATCAAGGCCCGAAAGCCACTCAGGGATAAGGGTTATTGCAAGTACATTACGTTAGTGTGGAGATTTGATGAAGTGTTTACTTAAGGGGGCGGTTCATTAGGAATTTGTTAACATTGGACTTGAAGACATCCAAGTTGTAGTCCGGAGGGAAGCAGGCAGACGGAACAGAGTTCCACAGACATGCAGTTCTAAGAAAGAAGCTTTGTTCATGGAATCCGCGTTTTGATTTAGGCACAGATAAAGAGTGGGGGAAATTTTTCACAGTGGATTCAGCTAGACGGGTGTCTTTCGTGAAAGATTGGCGAGGGGGGACCAGAGATTGGAGTTCAGACGAGCACCTGCCATGGAAATAACGATAAAACAAGGACAGGCTCGCAACGTCTCTGTAACTATTCTGTACTTTCACCTAACAATTTAATAAATTGATAATTATGCAGAATATGCCAAGATATGTATATTTTTTTTACATGGTGGTCACCACTTATCAAGGCCTGGAAGTCACTCGGGGATAAGGGTTATTGCACGTACAATAATCAATGGGATAATATCGTAGTAATCGGTAGTAAAGGCGATTTCATAAAGTGTCTTACTTAAGGGGGCGTTTTATCAGGAGTTTGTTTATGTGGGAAACAGGCAAACGGAAGAGAGTTACACAGGCAGGCAGTTCTAAGAAAGAAGCTCTCTTCCATTTGCCTGCTTCCCACCTGACTACAACTTGGATGTCTTCAAGTCCAACATAAACAAATTCCTGATAAACCGCCCCCTTAAGAAAGAAGTGTTCATGGAATCTACGTTTTGATTCACGCACAGATAAAGCAATAGATTTCTGCTTTCTCTTATTTTCATTTTAACTAATCTCTCTATTTTTATACTTACACGAACAGGGGACAGCCCTTATCATGTAACACAAAGATGGCGGTGTAGTTCAGACCAGTAGCCAAGATGGCGGTCAAGAATCAAATGCGGTCCGTGGCGTAGGGGACAGCTCTTATCATGTAACACAGTCGGCGTATTCTAATGCCCCACCAACAGGTTGACGGTGGGGTTATTCCGAAAGTCATTTTTTTATTTTCAACCTCTTCGTAAACAACTTCTTAAAGTGCATCAAAAAATCTTACATTGTATGTGACCTGGGGTGGGGGTATATCTTTGCTAGTAGAAACATAATGGAGGGTTTTCTTGTTAACAATGATAAAGTAAACTAACTGTAGTGTCTCTGCTTGTCTATTATATAAAGTAAAACGTGTTTTTGCCTTTGGCATTTTTCACTGTTGAAAAGAACACGTTTGATTTTCATCTTTCTGTATAGAAAGAAACACTTCTAACTGTAGTGTCTCTGCTTGTCTATTATATAAAGGAAAATTGCAATTCTGTGTATGTGTGTGTGTACGCCCAGCTAATAGTCAATAATCAACAGGACACACGTTACAAAACATACATCATCGGGTTCAGTGTGTTATGGTAAAAAAAAAATAATTCAAATTAGTGCTGGGAATGAAGGGAACTTTTTTCATTCTTACTGGAAATTCTTTAAAAAACAACCCTGAAAAATAGGTCAAATTTATAGAAAACATGTACCAAAATATGAGTTGCAAAATTAAAAAAAAAAACACTAACAGAAAGTCTTTGAAAACTTAAAACAGATTCTGGCGAAAAAGCTAATGGAGCAAATTTTTTACCGTAACTACTGATGCTAGTGAGCATTCCTTATCTGGTGGGTCCTGGATATAACTTTAAACTATATCCAGTGGTGAGGCCCCAGCTTGTGGGCTTTGGGGAGTGTGGAGCCACCCTTTAATTACCATTGCTCCCAGGTCCATTCTGACCCGGAGTGGTAGTACCTGTTAGGGTCCCAACTATGGGTTAAATCTGAGAGGCCTTTGTCTATAGGATTGTCATCTACCTATACCTACGTCCCCTCTTGTTTCGACTTAGAAATTTTCAATTGCATACAATCTTAGATGCCTTGGTCTATAGGATTCTTATATTGGTTGAAGTTTTCTTTCTTTTCTAATCCAAGGACCCTGTCGGTGGGGCATTAGAATACGCCGACTGCCCCCCTGCAGAGGGTAAAAATCCCTCAATGGGGGTCCTGGATATGACCTTAAACTATATCCAGTGGTGAGGCCCCAGCTTGTGGGCTTTGGGGAGTGTGGAGCCACCCTTTAATTACCATTGCTCCCAGGTCCACTCTGACCCGGAGTGGTAGTACCTGTTAGGGTCCCAACTATGGGTTAAATAGAAACCGACGTGAAAACAACAAATATATTTTATTAAAAAAAATTTTCTTCAAAATCTTTGGATTCGGCATTAAATAACCCGAAAAGGGTTGATATGCCGTAAAACAAAAACAACCAACCAACCGTATCTGGTATTTTGTTCCTCGTGTAAAAGATTGAACATTTCATTATGATTTGGATTAGTCGAACTACTGTTTACATCCAAGATGAGAACAGTAATCCAAATAATCCAAATATAAAAAAATGCAAAACTGAATATTTCACATAAACAATTCAAAAAGGAAGGAATTGAACAAATAGCGAAGCCAATCAAATAACAAAAACTAGATTTGAACCAACAAGAAACAAAACAATAATCACATGATTACATTATGAAAATTGCGACTTATTTTTATCAGATTCGATTCCGTTAACTTTACGATGACCTTAACTTATGATTCCAGACTTAAACCTGATGTTTTACATGCAATCAACGACTAACGATGGAAGTGTAGTAACTGTTTCTAGTTTGTTTACGCATTTCAACGTTGTATCGCGTTATCACCATTCTGGTTTTACTTGTCATGATTTGCGCCCTCCTACGCATTACCTCCTCCTTTGATAGAGAAGTAATGCAGTGTTGTAAAATGTTCCGACTCGCAGATGTGAATATGAGAAAAAAAATCGATATTTAACAACATTAAGATCGCCGTGTAATTTGTTTGCACCCTATTATTTTACAAGGGTGTCACCACTTATCAAGGCCCAGAGGCCACTCAAGGATAAGGGTTAATAGGTATACATTAGTCATTGTGATTTTATCATAGTAAACAGTGGGAATTTTGAAACTTGGATTACTTAGGGGGACGATTCAATTAGAACTTGTTCACATTGGACATTTTCTTTTTTTTTTTTTTCATAGGTATCAACTCATTATCAAGGCCAAGAGGCCACTCAAGGATAAGGGTTAAAGAGTGTACAGTAGAAATTGGACAATATAATAATCATTAGTAATGAAAATTTGTTAAATTTGATAACTTATATGGAACGGCTCATCAAGAACTTATTTACATTAGACTTGAACACAACCATATTGTAGTCAGCCGGAAAGCAGGAAAACGGAAGACAATTCCACAGGCGGAAGATATCTTATGCAATTCTCTATCTGTATAAAAAAATCAAAATGGTCATCGTAATAATCCAAGAAATAAAATAAAAGTAAAAAAAAGAAAACCAAAACGAAAGATAGTGATTTTTTCAGTCGCCAGAAATCATAGTTTTTTTGTTTTTTTGTTTTTTTTACAAAGGTATCACCACATTATCAAGGCCCAGAGGCCACTCAAGGATAAGGGTTAAAGAGTGTACAGTAGAAATTGGACAATATAGTAATCATTAGTAATGAAAATTTGGTAAATTTGATAACTTATATGGAACGGCTCATCAAGAACTTGTTTACGTTAGACTTGAAGACAATCATATTGTAGTCAGCTGGAAAGCAGGAAAACGGAAGACAATTCCACAGGCGTGCAGTTCTAAGAAAGAAGCTTTGTTCATGGAATCTACGTTTAGGTTTAGGCACAGATAAAGAGTGGGGGGAATTATTGATAGTGTTTACAGCTAGACAAGTGTTTCTTGTGAAAGTTTGGCGAGGGGGGACCATAGATTGAAGCTCAGTTGAACACTTTCCATGAAAATAACGATACATCAGAGACAAACTCGCAACATCTCTTCTGTGAGATAGAGGTTGCAAGGAAGAGAAAAGGACATCTCCTACGAGGCTACGAAGTCTATTTTGAACTCTATCAAGGCAGGACAAGTCCTTTCTAGCAGCTCCTGCCCAGATGTGGCAACAGTATTCCATCCTTGGACGTACCTGGCTCTTATATAGATAGAGAATAGCATCAGCAGTGAGATATCTACTGGATCGATAGAAAGATCCCACCATTTTTCCAGCGGCCTTGGCAACAGACTTGATATACGTGTTCCATTTAAGATCAGGAGTAATGGTCAAGCCCAGAAGCTTGTCAAAACTTGAGGCCTCCTGAAGACGAGAGCCATTCATTTCAATTGATGACAAATGTGGATTAAAATGTTGATGATGTAAAGAGAGAAGCATGGCAGAAAGAATCTACGTTTAGGTTGTTGCCAGGTTTAAGTTTTAGAGATGATTGATCGGATTATGTGACTTTTTTTTCTTTTTCTTTTTTTCCACATGCATTAACACATTATCAAGGCCAAGATGCCACTCGAGGAAAAGGGTTAAAGAGTGTACAGTAGAAATTCTGTAAATTGTGTTCAGTCGTTGTTAATCTCCTCGATATGCACAAACACATGAAACTCTAGTCTCCTTCAAAGTAATCTCCTCCGGCTGCAATGCACTTGTTGTACCGTTCCAACAACTTCTGGAAGCCTCTATGGAAGTTCTCTAGCGTGAGTGCGTCAATGACCCTTGTTACAGCCCTTTTCATCTCTTCAGTTGTCCCATGACAAGTGCCTCTAACGTTTTTCTTGAGAAGTCACAGAGACGTCAAGGTTTGGATAGCGTAGTCAAATAGTCTGTGGGAAGAATGGACTTTTGAACTTCCACATCTTCAGTTTTTTTTTTTTTTTTTTTTACATTTTCACACCAAACAAGGCAAATTACCACTTTGGTGTAGGGGGCTACTATCAGAGGCAACAACTACTGGGGTACTATGTAGGGATTTGGGAAGCAAGATGTCGGTTCACTTGAACTTCTGAACGTCAGTACTGTTGGAGAAGCAGGGACCTGGAATGGAATCCCAGAGTCTAGCGGTTCTGGGGAAGAAACTATTGGAGTAAAAAGATCTTTTACATCTAGGGATCTCTACTGTGTGGGGATGGGATTTAGCGGCCTGTCGGGTTTGTCAAAGGTGCTCACGTCGTGGGGGCACAAGTGATTGCAGTTCGTCAGAGCATTCACCACTAAAATACTTGTAGAACAGGCAGAGGGATGCAACGTTTCGTCGATGGGACAGAGGCTGAAGCTTAGATGCCAGTTCAGGGCCTATCAGGTTTGCGACTCTCTTTTGAACCTTGTCAAGGAGCGAGAGACTAGTAGCAGATGCACCAGCCCAGATGTGACAGCAATACTCCATACATGGGCGAATGGTGGCCTTATAGAGGTACAGGATACTTTCGGGTGTTAGTAGTTTTCTAGCACGGTAGAGAGAGCCCACCTTTCTTGCAGCGGCCCTGGCAATGCCTTCAATGTAATTGTTCCAACTCATGTTTCCTGTGAACGTTAGGCCAAGGAGTTTGAAAGATGTACTCTCAGATAAAGAGTCGTTGGCCATTGCTATTGGTGGTAGAGAAGGTTTCTTGTAATTATTGTGAATGAAGATTTCTCTTTACTTTGTCATTTGTAGTTTCAGTAGCCATTTTATCTACAGCGTGCAGGAATGTGTCTTCAAATTCCTCGTCATTTTTATCCGTATCCTCTCCATAAAACCTCAATCTAGGTAAGGCATCAGCGTGCGGTATCGTATTCCCTTTAACATAATGTCAAAGAGTACAAAATAGACTGCTGCCACATCTGGGTTTTTTAATATAGATCCACAGAATATTGTGATAAGTGTTTCAGTGTGAACAGGTATGGTATAATAAATTATGGGGTTTATCTATTTTATTTTTACTTTCATATTTTGCTTTGGTTTTGATACCACCAAATTCGAAGCTATCTCTTTACAACCCTTCCTTTTCATAACCTATCATACTTTCATAAAAATGGAAAGATGGTGGGATCCTTCTACCGCTCCAGAAGATATCTCACTACTGATGCAATTCTCCATCTATATAAAAGCCAAGTACATCCAAGGATGGAATACTGCTGCCACATCTGGGCAGGAGCTGCTAAAAACAGCCTATCCGGCCTTGACAGAGTACAAAATAGACTTCGTGGCTTAGTGGGGGATGCCCTTTTCTCTACCCTGCAACCTCTCTCCCACAGAAGAGACGTTGCGAGCCTATCCTTGTTTTATCGTTACTTCCATGGCAGCTGCTCGTCTGAACTCCAATCTCTGGTCCCCCCCTCGCCAATCTTTCACAAAAAACACCCGTCTAACTGAATCCACTGTGAAAAATTTCCCCCACTCTATATCTGTGCCTAAATCAAAACGCGGATTCCATGAACAAAGCTTCTTTCTTAGAACTGCACGCCTGTGGAACTCTGTTCCGTCTGCCTGCTTCCCTCCGGACTACAACTTGGATGTCTTCAAGTCCAATGTTAACAAATTCCTAATGAACCGCCCCCTTAAGTTAACACTTTATGTGTTTATAGTTCCCACACTGACAGCAAACTGTGCACTTATTGTCTCTATACACATACGATGATCCTTATCTATGAAATTCTTTATTTGGCCAATCAACGCTAATGTTCTGACTTCCTTACTCGTCCCACACCTCTCATGACAGTCCTATATTGTAATGTTTTGAAGGATTTGTTATAATTAAAAACAGACTCAAATGATTGTGTTGGCTGACTCTTACAGATCTCGTGGATCGCGATGATGTGTATTTTTCTGCCTTTTTTCTAAGAAGAGTTCACTAGGTGAAAAGAAGGTTTAACAGCCAAAGGGAGGTAATTTTTTTTTTTTTACATGGAGGTCACCACTTATCAAGGCCCGGAAGCCACTCGGGGATAAGAAGTGCACGCCTGTGAAACTCTCTTCCGTTCGCCTGTTTCCCACCTGACTACAACTTGGATGTCTTCAAGTCCAATATAAACAAATTCCTGATAACCCCCCCCCCACTCCTTAAGACAGACAATTTATCAAATCTCCATTACTAACGATTTTTTTTTTTTACACGGTGGTCACCACTTATCAAGGCCCGGAAGCCACTCAGGGATAAGGGTTATTGCAAGTACATTACGTTAGTGTGGAGATTTGATGAAGTGTTTAATTAAGGGGGCGGTTCATTAGGAATTTGTTAACGTTGGACTTGAAGACATCCAAGTTGTATTCTGGTGGGAAGCAGGCAGACGGAACAGCGTTCCACAGGCGTGCAGTTCTAAGAAAGAAGCTTTGTTCATGGAATCCGCGTTTTGATTTAGACACAGATATAGAGTGGGGGAAATTTTTCACAGTGGATTCAGCTAGACGGGTGTTTTTCGTGAAAGATTGGCGAGGGGGGACCAGAGATTGGAGTTCAGACGAGCACCTGCCATGGAAGTAACGATAAAACAAGGATAGGCTCTCAACGTCTCTTCTGTGGGAGAGAGGTTGCAGGGTAGAGAAAAGGGCATCCCCCACTAAGCCACAATGTCTATTACTACGATATTATCCCATTGATTACTGTACACGCAATAAGCCTTATTCCCGAGTGGCTTCCGGGCCTTGATAAGTGGTGACTTCCATGTACATTATGGCACACACTAGAAACAGGTACTACACTTCCATTGTTAGTCGTTGATTGCATGTGAAACATCAGGTTTAAGTCTGGAATTGTAAGTTAAGGTCATCGTAAAGTTAACGGAATCGAATCTGATAAATCTTTTACACGAGGAACAAAATAATGATTACACCGTTTTACGATGACCATAAGTTCTTTGTTCTGAAGCAGTTGATTTTTTATACAGATAGAGAATTGCATAAGATATCTTCCGGAGCGGTAGATATTAAATAAATAAATAGGGTGCAAGCAAATTACACGGCGGTATATATGTTCTGAGATTACAGTTAGAATATCTGCTGTTGAACGGTCTTCCTTAGATATATGTTCATTTATGCCTATGATGATAGAGCATGATGTCATCAGCATATATACCCATCTCAGAGGTAATTTTGTCGGGGAGGTCATTAATAAATATTAGGAACAATAGAGATCCAAGGATAGACCCCTGAGGCACTCCTGCATTTAC
The DNA here is from genome assembly GCF_053919585.1 of Euprymna scolopes. Lineage (NCBI taxonomy): Eukaryota > Metazoa > Mollusca > Cephalopoda > Sepiida > Sepiolidae > Euprymna > Euprymna scolopes. Next base: position 216,464,828 of record NC_136527.1, read on the forward strand.
ATCACACTGTTTAGACGTACGACCGTCGAGGACAACCTGGATTTTTCTCTTATCTAAGAAGGATTTAATTATGTTAAGTATTCTACCAGTGATACCGTATGATCTAATTTTCCTGAGGAGACCCTCATGCCATACCCTGTCAAAAGCCTTAGATATATCTAGAGCTACCGCTCTACCCCCTCCCGCTTTGTCCAGTGACTGGTATATATGTTCTGAGATTACAGTTAGAATATCTGCTGTTGAACGGTCTTCCTTAGATATATGTTCATTTATGCCTATGATGATGATGATGATGATGATAGAGCATGATGTCATCAGCATATATACCCATCTCAGAGACAATTTCATCATTTATGAATCTTAGGAAGGTCCAAGGATAGACCCCTGAAGTACTCCTGCATTTATATCATATTGTTTAGATGTAATATTAAAATGATCCAAAAATTGAAAAGGAGTTAAGCCGTTCTCATTTAAATCTAATTTAGTTGTCCATTTGACGAAGAAAGACTCACTGTAGTCAGTGAAGATCACAAATGGATTAAAAAATGGCTGGCCTATAAGCAAATGGTCAGTTCGTTACACAGAAATATTTTCATCAAACCCACACTTAACCTTGTGTAACCTCTTAGAAAGGAAGTAAATAAAAATAAGGAGTTACTTTCCAATCAGCAAGATATGAAATTGTTTAAAACCAAGCTTCTCTCTTTACATCATCAACATTCTAATCCACATTTGTCATCAATTGAAATGAATGGCTCTCGTCTTCAGGAGGCCTCAAGTTTTGACAAGCTTTCCAATCAGCAAGATATAAAATTGTTTTTAAATAGGATATGGCTGAACTATGATGATGATGATGATAGAGCATCATGTCATCAGCATATATACCCATCTCAGAGACAATTTCATCAGTGAGATAATTTATGAATATTAGGAAGGTCCTGTGCGCCAAACTTTCACAAGAAACACTCGTCTAGCTGTAAACACTATCAATAATTTCCCCCACTCTTTATCTGTGCCTAAACCTAAACGTAGATTCCATGAACAAAGCTTCTTTCTTAGAACTGCACGCCTGTGGAATTGTCTTCCGTTTTCCTGCTTTCCGGCTGACTACAATATGGTTGTTTTCAAGTCCAACATAAACAAGTTCTTGATGAGCCATTCCATATAAGTTATCAAATTTACCAAATTTTCATTACTAATGATTACTATATGGACCAATTTCTACTGTACACTCTTTAACCCTTATCCTTGAGTGGCCTCTGGGCCTTGATAATGTGGTGATACCTTTGTAAAAAAAAAAAAAAAAAAAAAAATTAAATAGTGTGGACTATGGATAGAGCAAGATAGTTCTTGATGGGGAAAAAATTTTGTTGAAAAGTGATCACCGACTGTATCTATCTATATAAAAGCCAAGTACGTCCAAGGATGGAATACTGCTGCCATATCTGGGCAGGAACTGCTAAAATAGCCTATCTTGCCTTGACAGAGTACAAAATAGACTTCGTGGCTTAGTGGGGGATGCCCTTTTCTCTACCCTGCAACCTCTCTCCCACAGAAGAGACGTTGCGAGCCTATCCTTGTTTTATTTTCTCAATAAAATCGGCATCCCAGTATCATTTATAAACTTACGACAGCATTAGTTTAGGATTTAATTCGTTTTATCTCTACATAAATAAAATGAACTCATTTTTTCTCGTCTGATTTTGACCTTAATAGGATTAAAAATCAAGATATTTCATGCAAATATAATATGCACAAACGGCAGAACAATATCTGAGGTGTGTTATAGGCTTATTATTTCTCAAATTCCTCGATAATCTTAGATTTCTATACTTTTTCTGCTGAGAAGTCACGGCCAAAATCGGTTAAGATCAATGGAAGTGGTAAAATATTTTCTCTCTTATAAATTCCTCCTCCCCCTGCCACCACTTAACACCGTTTGGGGATCGTTCACAAGGAACAGTTGAGAAGAGAACACCGGTTTGGCTTCGTAGTTCTTTCATGTGAAGTTATTTAAAATCACTAAACTAAGCTGCAGTGCTCTGTGGCGTAGTGGTTAGCGTGCTGGACAATTCACATTATATTTTCACGTTCGCGCCGAGCTACCGTAGTCGTTTTTTTTTTTCTAAACAATTGGAATGGACTTTTCTTGGTGGCCGAACTGTTAACGTTGCAGATGTTTTTTTTTTCACACTTTATTTTCCTACTTTTACTCATGACTCCGGGTTTGATCCTTCCTACTTACCTACCATAACCTTTTTTAAAACTCCCCCCCCCCCCCCGTCCCGGAAACAAACACTCGGGCAACACCGGATACCCCCGCTAGTTTATGAATAATTCAATTTTATTTGACGAAATGTTTAGATTCAAACAAGGGAGGTAATTCGGTGGTTATGCTGGCCGAGAGGTTTCCCCTATATTGACCAATAACTGATTACTACAAGAACAATGGTCGGGTTTGTATTACTGTACACATAGATTCGAAAAAGTTGTCAAAAAACAAATATATAACAAATAAATGTTATCAAAGGCAAGATAAATTACTTTTCTACCTAACTGGATATATTTTTTGTGTTTTTATTCAATGTAACATGTTTATTCAGCTCGAAAAACATACAGTGTTTACCGATGGATTGGAAAATTCAAAATGGCGCCCGACACTCTCTGTAACACAGTAAGTTCAGGAAAAGATGTTATAAATAATAAACTAGACAAAATACTGTTATAAATTCGCTCAATATATGTTACCGTGACATAACTTGACATATATTCGGTGGTTTTTTAATAGTATTTTGTCTAGTTTTTTATTTATAACACCTTTTGCCAAACTTACCGTGTTAAAGAGAGAATCAGACGCCATCTTGAATTTTCCAATACATCGGTAAACACGGTATGGCTTTCGACATTGACCAATAACTGATTACTACAAGAACAATGGTCTTTGATTCTGCCGGAACAGATACTACACTTTTAAACTTTGCTTGTGGCCAAAAGGCCAAGCTTATGTTGGCCGAGAGTTTCCAACAGAGACGAGATGGACCCATCAACCTCACCATCAACCCCCCCCCCCTCGTTTCTTTGAGCTGGCCGAGAGGTTTCTTTTTTTTTTTTTTTACATAGGCATAACCACTTATCAAGGCCCAGAGACTACTCAAGGATGAAGGTTAAAGGTGTATAGAAGTCAATTGTCAGTTGGACAATATAGAAATCGTTAGTAATGGAAATTCAGTGAGGCTGTATTGATTTGCTTCCCCACTGAGCAAATTAGGCACAAGGCCGTTTTTTAATATGGAGAGATTAAGGGAATAGGGACCAGCTCCCCAGGGGTAGGGGAGCTGGATAGTGACAATTGGTATGAAGGGTTTCCCCTATATTGATTAATAACTGATTACAAGAACAATGGTCTTATACGTGGTCTTTGATTCTGCCGGAACAGATACTACACTTTTGAACTTTGATCTTATATGCATAACGAGTCTACAACAATTAATTATCCCTACGATGATTAATACAGAGGTTTTTTTGTTTTTTTTACATAGACATAGCCACTTATCAAGGCCCAGAGACCACTCGAGGATAAGGGTTACGATTGTACAGTAGTCGATTAACGCCATTAGTTTAGGACTTAATTCGTTTTATTTATAAATAATTCAATTTTATTTAACATGAACGAAACAGATACTACACTTTGATGTATTTATTTGCTCCCCCGAGCAAATTAGGCACAAGGCCGAATTTTAATGTGAGGAGTGAAGGGGAAATGGGGACCAACTCCCCGGGGAGTAGGGGAGCTGGATAGTGACAATTGGTATGAAGGGTTGCCCCTGCATATGGTCTTTGCTGAATTCTGATGAACAATTTTTTTTTTTTTTTTACAAGGTGATCACCTCTTATCAAGGCCCGGAAGCCACTCAGGGATAAGGGTTATTGTATGTACAGTACGTTAGTGTGGGGGTTTAATAAAAATGTCTACTTAAGGGGGCGGATCATCAGGAATTTGTTTACGTTGGACTTGAAGACATCCAGGTTGTAGTCAGGTGGAAAGCAGGCAGACGGAACAGAGTTCCACAGGCGTGCGGTTCTAAGAAAGAAGCTTTGTTCATGGAATCTACGTTTTGGTTTAGGCACAGATAAAGAGTGGGGGAAATTTTTGACAGTGGTTTCAGCTAGTCGGGTGTTTTTCGTAAAGGGTTTGCGAGGGGGGACGAGAGATTGGAGCTCAGACGAGCATCTGCCATGGAAATAGCGATAAAACAAAGACAGGCTCGCAACGTCTCTTCTGTGGGAGAGAGGTTGCAGGGAAGAGAAAAGGGCCTCCCCCACTAAACCACGAAGTCTATTTTGTACTCTATCAAGGCAGGATAGGCTGTTTTTAGCAGCTCCTGCCCAGATATGCAATTTATTTAATGTCGAAGTTTTTCAGCTTGAATCCTACAATGGGTATCTATGTATATAAAAACAGTTCTGAAAATGCTATTTACATCTTATCAAGATGGTATACTCTGATTTAAGGAGAGATAATTAGCTACGGTTTTCTCTCATCATTTTCATTTCACAAGATTAAGGTTTCACTCTTTGTTTCATTTTCCTTCAGTTTATTATTTTTTTATGTCAAGGGGACACAAGTGGTAAGAGTTCATCAGTTGTTTGAAATACTTTGCTATTTTGCTAATCGAAAGCCTGTTTTTATATATGAAGAGGACACAAGTGGTAAGAGTTCATCAGTTGTTTGAAATACTTTGCTATTTTGCTAATCGAAAGCCTCTGTTTTTATATATCAAGAGGACACAAGTGGTAAGAGTTCATCAGTTGTTTGAAATACTTTGCTATTTTGCTAATCGAAAGCCTCTGTTTTTATATATCAAGAGGACACAAGTGGTAAGAGTTCATCAGTTGTTTGAAATACTTTGCTATTTTGCTGATCGGAAGCTTCTGTTTTTATATATCCAGGGGGCACAAGTGGTAAGAGTTCATCAGTTGTTTGAAATACTTTGCTTTTTTGCTAATCGGAAGCTTTTGTTTTTATATATCAAGGGGACACAAGTGGTAAGAGTTCATCAGTTGTTTGAAATACTTTGCTATTTTGCTAATCGAAAGCCTCTGTTTTTATATATCAAGGGGACACAAGTGATAAGAGTTCATCAGTTTTTTTATTTCTTTTTTTTATTATTCAATTTTCACTCCAAACAAGGCACAGTGCCACTTTGAAGCAGGGGGCTACTATCAGGGACGTAATTAGCGGGGTCATTATGAAGGGAGATGAGTAGAAAGATGTTTGTTAACATTACACTTGAACTTCTGCATATCATTGCAGTTGGGAAAGCAGAATCCCGGAAGGGAGTTCCAAAGACCCGCAGTTCTGGGAAAGAAACTATTGGAGTACAAGGCTTTCTTGCACCTAGGGATCTCTACTGTAAAGGGATGAGACTTAGTAGCTTGTCGGGGGTAGTTACATCGGGGAGGTACAAGTGTTTGCAGTTCGTCAGAGCCCTCACCATTAAAGTATTTGTAGAACAGGCAGAGGGATGCAACATCTCGTCGATGGGACAGAGGCTGAAGCCTAGATGACAGTTCAGGACCTATCAGGTTGGTGACTCTCTTTTGAACCCTGTCCAGGAGCGAGAGACAAGCAGCAGATGCACTAGCCAAGATGTGACAACAGTACTCCATACATGGGTGAATGGTTGCCTTATAGAGGTATAGGATACTGTCAGGCGTAAGTAGTTTTCTAGCATGGTAGAGGGAGCCAACCTTCCTTACAGCAGCCTTGGCAGTGCTCTCAATGTATCTATTCCACTTCATGAATTGTTTGAAATACTTTGTTATTTTACTAATCGGAAGCCTCTGTTTTTATATATCCAGGGGGCACAAGTGGTAAGAGTTCATCAGTTGTTTAAAATACTTTGCTATTTTGCTAATCAGAGGCCTCTGTTTTTACATCAACCCCATCACTTTCTCCTTCCTCCTGCTTTATAATGCCCTCATCCCTTTCATCTTCCACCTGCTTTTCGGAGGCTCCAACTGAGCACTTTTTTAAGGATTTCTGTTGTTTCTTTTTTCTTCCTCTCTTCGGCTTCATCTTCTTATCATTTTGTTCTGCGTGCAATGCGACGTGCTTGCATAAACCCGACGACGTCGAAAAAGACGAACCACACACGTCACAAGAGTATGGTTTCTCACCTGTGTGTGTTCTCATATGCGTTTTCAAATCGTATTTCCTCGAACACAAACGGCCACAGATCTGACATGAATAAGCGCTCTCTCCGCTTTCGGCATGCGTCCGCAGGTGTGCTTTTAAACAACTTTTTGTCGTAAAAGACTTTTGACAGATTCCGCAAGAAAACGGCCTTTCGCCAGTGTGCGTCCTCACATGGACTTTTAAATCGTATCGGATTTTGAATGACGTATTGCAAACGGCACAAGAATACGGTCTTTCTTCGCTATGCGAGCGCATATGTTGGTTTAGAGAGTATGTGTACGCGAACGACTTGTTGCAGATTTCGCAAGAATATGGCGTCTCCCCTGTGTGGATCCGTCTGTGTCGTATTAAATCGTATTCTCTTGTAAATGATTTATCGCAGTCTTGACATGAATAAAGAGTCTCTCCGGTGTGAACGAGTACATGCGTTTGTAAGTCGAATTTGTGTTTGTATGAACATCCACAAACTTCGCAAATATGAGGCCGTGTCGTAGTATGGGATCTCTTATGAGCATTCAAACCCGATGAAGTTGAAAAAGATGAGCCACACACTTCACAAAAATATGGTTTTTCTCCGCTGTGAGTTCGCATATGGGTGACCAGATACGAGTTCTCTGCGAAAGATCTGCCACAAACCTCACAAGCATGTGGCTTCCTACCCGTGTGAATTCGGACGTGTTTCTCGAACGTTGGTTTCCGCTTAAACGACCGCCCGCAGGTTCCGCACGTAAACGGTCTCGCCTCAGAGTGCGTCAACATATGCACTTGCAGATTATATTTATGCGGGAACGGTTTGTGACAGAGTTCGCAAGAATATGGCTTCACCGCGGCGTGGCACATCACGTGGCGTTTCAAACTCGGTTCTGTTCGGAAATTTTTGCGACAAGTTTCGCAAGAATACGGTTTCAATTTAGAGTGCGTCTGCTCGTGCAGATGTAAGCGGGTTTTAGTTTTGAATGATTTTTGACAGATTTCGCACGAATACGGATTATCACCGATGTGGATTCGCATATGTTGGTTGAAATTACGTTTTGTTGGGAAAAATTTCACACAAATTTTACAAGAATAAGCATCCCCAGTATAGGCCTCCTCCTCATTATGGGGATTCTCCTCAGTATGGGGATTCTGCCTACTATGGGTATCTTCTTCAGTATGGGCCTCCTCCCCATTATGGGGATTCTCCCTATTATGGGTATCTTCTTTGGTATGGGCCTCCTCCCCAGTATTGGCCGAGATGTATTTTATGATGTCATATTGGTTATTCTCTTCAGTATCGGTATCCTCCCCATTATGGGTGACCTCTTCAGTATGGGCCTGCTCCCCAGTATAGGTCAACATGTTTTTTAAGACATCATTTTCACTTGGTATCATTTTGTCCTCATTGTCGGTCTGCATGACAAGTTTGTAAAAGTGTTTCTTTATAGCGAAGGGGTTCACTCACTTAAATATCACTGGAATATTGTTTTATTTAATATAAGTTCCACTACATTAAATAAAAAAATTTGTTTCAGAATTCAAGAGGCTCACTAACACTTGTATTGAATTTTTTAAGAATAAAAAGTTTGTTTTTTTCAATTTGGTATTGTTTCGTCATACAGATAACGTTTCTCTTTGCTGTCGGTCTGCGTGACTAGTTTGTAAAAGTGTCTTTTTTTTTATTGCAAAGTGGTTAAAAAAAAAGATCTGCAATGCTGAAGATTGTATGTTGTCCGTTTTCATTTGGTAAAACTCTACCACAGACGTCATAAACATTTTATTGCAAAATTCACTCACTTTAGTTTTCGGAATGTATGTTGTCCAGTTAAAAAGTTTGTTCCTGCATGACTAGTTTTTAAAAGTGTTTCTTTATAGCAAAAGGGTTCACTCACTTAAAAACGTGTTTTATGACATCCTTTTCATTTGGTAAAACTCTACCGCAAACGTCATAAAGATAATCTGCATAACTATCTTTTGTAAATGGTTCGTTATTGCAAAGGGGTTCACTCACTGTATTTTTAGGAATATATGTTGCCTGCTTAATATCCGTCATTTTTATTTGATTTACCAAGAAAAATAATTCTTCAATATTTTCCCTGCTGTCACCTGTGAATAAAAAAATTTATTTTTTAATTTCAAACAATTAAAATAGAAAGCAAATATCAATTATAACCAAATGCTAATTACAAAATTAATTAAAAGCCAATAATAAGGTCTATCTGTGCAGGGTTTGTATGCGTTTCTGGCCATAATCGCTTTGCAGTTAGTTTGTCGCTCTTTTAAGAATAAATTTTTTTTGTAATTTAACCAAAAAAAATTTGTTGGCGTTTCAATTTATCTGAACATTTCAGGAAAATAAAACTTTTACTTCAATTAGTAGTATAGGCCTTCTCTTCAGTTGAAGTGTGTTTTTATGACGTCATTTTTATTTGATTTACCACAAACCTCATTAGGATAAAGTCTCCACGACTATTTTTAAAAAGGTTTAAGGTTTCTGCTCATTGTCAGTCTGCATAATTATTTTTTTTTAATGGTTCGTTATTGCAAAGGGGTTCACTCACCTTAGTTTTTGGAATGTTTGTTGTCTGTTTAAAAAAATTTGTTTCTGGAATATTGCTTTATTTAATATAAGTTCCACTAAATTAAATGAAAAAATTGTTTTGTAATTCATTTTAAAGTAAAAAGTTTGTTTTTTTCAATTTGGTATCGTTTCCTTATTTGGTAAAACTCTACCTTAGTTTTCGGAATGTATGTTGACCATTTAAAAAAGTTTGTTCCTGCATGACTAGTTTTTAAAAGTGTTTCTTTATAGCAAAAGGGTTCACTCACTTAAAAACGTGTGTTTTATGACAATAGCCTTTTCATTTGGTAAAACTCTACCGCAAACGGATAAGGTTTCTGCTCATTGTCAATCTGCATAACTATTTTTTGCAAATGGTTCGTTATTGCAAAGGGTTCACTCACTGTATTTTTAGGAATATATGTTGTATGTTTAATATTTATTTCAACAAAAGTTTGCTCCAAAAATTTGTTTTGTAATTCATTTCAAAGTGCAGTAAAAAGATTTTATGGGTTTCTGGCCACTGTCGGTCTGCAGTTAGTTTGTAGCGATCAAGAGGCTCACTAACACTTGTATTGAATTTTTTGTATTGAATTTTTTAAGAATAAATTGTCGTCTTATTTCTAAAAGAAAAAATATTTACAGACGTTTCTTTCAGTTTAAGGTTTCTGCTCACTGTCGGTCTGCATAATTATTTTTTTTTCAATGGTTCGTTATTGCAAAGGGGTTCACTCACTTTAATTTTCGGAATGTTTGTTGTCTGTTTAAAAAAATTTGTTTCTGGAATATTGCTTTATTTAATATAAGTTCCACTAAATTAAATGAAAAAATTGTTTTGTAATTCATTTTAAAGTAAAAAGTTTGTTTTTTTCAATTTGGTATCGTTTCCTTATTTGGTAAAACTCTACCACAGACGTCATAAAGATAAGGTTTCTCCTCACTATTGGATGACTATTTTGTAAAATAGTTTCTTTATAGCAAAGGCGTTCACTAACTTAAACAGGTGTGTTTTACGACATCACTTTCATTTGGTAAAACTCTACCACAGACGTCATAAAGATAAGGTTTCTCCTCACTATTGGATGACTATTTTGTAAAATGGTTTCTTTATAGCAAAGGCGTTCACTAACTTAAACAGGTGTGTTTTATGACATCACTTTCATTTGGTAAAACTCTACCACAAACATCATAAACATTTTATTGCAAAGGGATTCACTTACTTTAATTTTAGAAATGTATGTTGTCTGTTTAAAAAAATTTGTTCCTGGAATATTGTTTTATTTAATACTAGTGGGGGTACCCGGCGTTGCCCGAGTGTTTGTTTCCGGGACGGGGGGGAGTTTTAAAAAATGTTATGGTAGGTAAGTAGGAAGGATCAAACCCGGAGTCATGAGTAAAAGTAGGAAAATAAAGTGTGAAAAAAAAAACAAAAAAAAAACATCTGCAACGTTAACAGTTCGGCCACCAAGAAAAGTCCATTCCAGTTGTTTAGGAAAAAAAACAAACAAAAAAAAACGACTATGGTAGGTCGGCACGAACGTGAAAATATGTGAATTGTCCAGCACGCTAACCACTATGCCACAGAGCACTGCAGCTTAGTTTAGTGATTTTAAATAACTTCACATGAAAGAACTACGAAGCCAAACCGGTGTTCTCTTCTCAACTGTTCCTTGTGAATGATCCCCAAACGGTGTTAAGTAGTGGCAGGGGGAGGAGGAATTTATTGGAGAGAAAATATTTTACCACTTCCATTGATCCTAACCGATTTTGGCCGTGACTTCTCAGCAGAAAAAGTATAGAAATCTAAGATTATCGAGGAATTTGAGAAATAATAAGCCTATAACACACCTCAGATATTGTTCTGCCGTTTGTGCATATTATATTTGCATGAAATATCTTGATTTTTAATCCTATTAAGGTCAAAATCCGCGGGAAAAAATGAGTTCATTTTATTTATATAGAGATAAGTTCCACTAAATTAAATGAAAAAATTGTTTTTTAATTCATTTTAAAGTAAAAAGTTTTTTTTTTTTTAATTTATTTCCTGTGTGTTCATCTTCAAAATAAGATTTACAAATTATGGATCGAGGTTTTATCACATCATTTTCACAAAGATAAGGTTTCTACTCACTGTTGGTCTGCAGGACTAGATTTTGAAAATATTTTTTTATGTTACAAAAGATCTGCAACGCTGAAGAATTGTCCGTTTAATCAAGAGGCTCACTAACCCTTGTAATTAAATTTTTACTCGACAGCTCTTCTAAGAATAAAATTTGTTTTTTTATTTTAAAAAAATATTGTTGGCGTTTCTTTCAATTTATCTCAACATTTCAGAAAAAATAATTCTTCAATATTTTCCCTGCTGTCACCTGTGAATAAAAAAAAATTATTTTTAAATTTCAAACATTTAATTAAAATAGAAAGCAAATATCAATTATAACCAAATGCTAATTACAAAATTAATTAAAAGACAGTGTGTGTTAGCCAATACTGTGAATACTAAAAGGAATGCAGTGGCAAGAAAAAGTCGAGATCAATTTATATATATATATATATATATATATATATATATATATTAGAAAGTTAGAAATAAATAACAAAACAAAATTAAATATATATATATAAAATAAAATTAAAATAATAAAATAAAATGTCTTTAAAATATTATGTCTCGGCAGACGTGTGAAAAGCATATCTTATTTTTCTTTTATTAATATTATTGGAATTTTCCCCCTTTTCCTTGTACATATTTGTGAATTATTCCATGGATTTCGGCCTTTTGGATTATTTTGAACCATCTTCCAATTACGTGATTTCCTTGGATTTTACTTGTGCAAATGGAAACTCAATTAAATGTCTTGGAGTTATATTTTTGGATTTTACGAGCATTGGATTATTTGTATGTGTTTCTGGCCTCTGTCGGTCTGCAGTTAATTCGTAGTGATCAAGCGGCTCACTAACACTTGTATTAAATTTTTATCTGACAGAATACATTGTCTCTTATTTCACCCCAAAAAAAGAATTGTTGGCGTTTCTTTCAATTTATGTTGTCCGTTTAATCAAGAGGCTCACTAACACTTGTATTAAATTTTTATCTGACAGAATACATTGTCTCTTATTTCACCCTAAAAAAAAGAATTGTTGGCGTTTCTTTCAATTTATGTTGTCCGTTTAATCAAGAGGCTCACTAACACTTGTATTAAATTTTTACCCGACAGCTCTTCTAAGAATAAAATTTGTTTTTTTATTTCAAAAAATATTGTTGGCATTCCTTTCAATTTATTTTCACATTTCAGAAAAAATAATTGTTTAACATTTTCCCTGTTGTCACCTGTAAATAAATAAAAAATTTTATTTTTCAATTTCAAACATTAATCAAAATAGAAAGCAAATATCAATTATAACCAAATACTAATTACAAAATTAATTAAAAGACAGTGTGTGTTAGCCAATACTGTGACAACCCTACTCTACGCCTGCGAAACTTGGACGCCATATAAAAGACATGAAAAACAGTTGAATGGCTTCCACCTCAGATGCCTCCGTAATCTTCTCAACATCCGCTGGCAAGACAGAATTCCTGACACAGAAGTCTTGAAGCGCGCGGGGCTCCATACCATCACCACCATAATCCGCAAAACCCAGCTCCGGTGGGCAGGCCATGTCTATCGCATGCACGACAGCCGAATCCCCAAACAACTTTTCTATGCGGAACTCAGCCAGGAAAAGCGGAATGCAGGGGGCCAAAAGAAACGATATAAAGACTGTCTGGGAACGTCCCTAAAAGACTTTGACATCAGCCCCCAGTCTTGGGAGAGTCGCGCTGCTAAACGTTCGGCCTGGCGTTGCGTCATCAGCCTAGGAGCCGACAGGGCAGAGAATCAACGCATGACACACGACCAGCAGAAGCGCAAGAGGAGGAAGGAGAGAGCTGCCGGTTCACAGCCTGCCGATACCGCCTTCACGTGTCCAGAGTGTGGAAGAGTCTGCCGAGCACGGATTGGCCTCATCAGCCATCTCAGGACCCACAAACCCCTGACGCCGAACTGATTGATACCTTGGTCATCGTCGATTTCGACGGACGAGCAAGAAGAAAAAGAAGAAGAATACTAAAAGGAAGAGGAAATTCAGGATCAATTTATATATATATATATATATATATATATATATATATATATATATATATATATATTAGTATAAGTAAGTAATCTATATATAAAATTGAAATTGTGTGTTTGTGTGTATATTTCCCTACCAAAATTTTCAATGTACAGACTCGAGATTTGACAATTTGGAAATTGTTTTTAATCGGTTTTCGGCCAGAAATTTGGCTGTCAAGCGGTCAAAGTTCAACGATTTAACCTTTGAAAACTCTACCAAACTCCTCCGTTTTGGGTCTAAACACTTGAAATTTTAGATGTAGGTTACTTGAACATGGATCAAACTTAATAAAATAATAAATGTTAAGGGGTCAAAGTTAAAAACAATTCGACCTCTGCGGTTTCTACCAAATTATTCAGCCAATTTTTGGTCTAAACATTTGAAATTATACCGAAAATTTGGCTGCCAAGAGGTCAGAGGTAAAAAGATTTGTCGGTAAACTATTCAGCCAATTTTACATAGGGGTATTTTTTTTTTACATGGTGGTCACCACTTACCAAGGCCTGAAAGCCACTCAGGGATAAGGGTTATTGCAAGTACAGTACGTTAGTGTGGAGATTTGATGAAGTGTTCACTTAAGGGGGCGGTTCATTACGAATTTGTTAACGTTGGACTTGAAGACATCCAAGTTGTAGTCAGGTGGGAAGCAGGCAGACGGAACAGAATTCCACAGGCGTGCAGTTCAAAGAAAGAAGCTTTGTTCATGGAATCCGCGTTTTGATTTAGGCACAGATAAAGAGTGGGGAAAATTTTTCACAGTGGATTCAGCTAGACGGGTGTTTTTCGTAAAAGATTGTCGAGGGGGGAGCAGAGATTGGAGCTCAGACGAGCACCTGCCATGGAAATAACGATAAAACAAGGATAGGCTCGCAACGTCTCTTCTGTGGGAGAGAGGTTGCAGGGAAGAGAAAAGGGCATCCCCCACTAAGCCACAAAGTATATTTTGTACTCTTTCAAGGCAGGATAGGCTATTTTAGCAGCTCCTGCTCAGATATGGCAGCAGTATTCCATCCTTGGACGTAGTTGGCTTTTATATAGATAGAGAATTGCATCAGTAGTGAGATATCTTCTGGAGCGGTAAAAGGATCCCACAATCTTTCCAGCGACTTTGGCAACAGACTTGATGTACGTGTTCCATTTCAGATCAGGAGTAAAGGACAAACTCAGAAGCTTGTCAAAACATGGGGCTTCTCCTAGACGAGAGTCATCCATTTCAATTGATGCCAGATGGGGATCAGAGCATTGATGCTATAAAGATAGGAGTTGAGTTTTAGATGCAGTAAAGGTAACCAGCCACGTCTTCCCCCACTGAACCATGCATTCGAGATCAGATGAGAGAGAATCAGAGAGAACTTTGTCTACAACCTTTCCAGATGGGGATCAGAGCATTGATGATATAAAGATAGGAGTTGAGTTTTAGATGCAGTAAAGGTAACCAGCCACGTCTTCTCCCACTGAACCACGCATTCGAGATCAGAGGAGAGAGAATCAGAGAGAGCTTTGTCATTTACAGCCTTTGATGTGTTGCCGTAGATGGTCGTGTCATCAGCATAGATGTCAATGAATGATTTAAGTATGTGTTTAGGGAGGTCATTGATGTAGATCAGGAAGGAGCTGCTAGAAAGGACTTGTCCTGCCTTGATAGAGTTCAAAATAGACTTCATAGCCTCGTAGGAGATGTCCTTTTCTCTTCACTGCAACCTCTTTCTCACAGAAGAGATGTTGCGAGTTTGTCTCTGCTTTATCGTTATTTTCATAGAAAGTGTTCGGCTGAGCTTCAATCTATGGTCCCCCCTCGCCAAACTTTCACAAGAAACACTAGACTAGCTGAAAACACTATCAATAATTTCCCCCACTCTTTATCTGTGCCTAAACCTAAACATAGATTCCATGAACAAAGCTTCTTTCTTAGAACTGCACGCCTGTGGAATTGTCTTCCGTTTTCCTGCTTTCCAGCTGACTTCAATATGATTGTCTTCAAGTCCAATGTAAACAAGTTTCTGATGAGCCGTTCTCCTTAAGTTAACAAATTTACCGAACTTCCATTACTAACGATTACTATATTGTCCTTTTTACTACTGTACACTCTTTAACCCTGATCCTTGAGTGGACTCTCGGCCTTGATAAGTGGTGACGCCTATGTAAAAAAAACAAAAAAACAAAAATACACCCTCCCCATATTAAGAATGGCTTTCTGAATAATAACCTCATTATTTCAGCATGGTCTGTATTTGGCATAAGTAGCCAACTGTTAGGTGAAAGAACAGAATCGTTAGAAAATACCCTCCCCATGTTAAGAATGGCTTTCTAAATAATAAGCACGATCATTATTCTGCATAGGAACCATTTTATTATATTGTTGAATGGTTTTATTATTATTAATGTTATTTTTTCAGCATGGTCCTTATTCTTAATAGTAAAAAAGAAAACCCTACCCATGTTAAGAATGGCTTTCTACATAATAAGCACGATCATTATTCTGCATAGGAACCATTTTATTATATTGTTGAATCGTTTTATTATTAATGTTATTTTTTCAGCATGGTCCTTATTCTTAATAGTAAAAAAAAAAAAAACCCTACCCCATGTTAAGAATGGCTTTCTACATAATAACGTTTCAGCACGGTCTGTATTCTGCATGAGAAGCGATTTATTAAATTGTTAGGTGAAAGTACAGAATAGCTAAAACAAAAACACCCTCCCATTATTAAGAACGGCTTTCTTAATAGAAAGACAGAATAGTAAAAAAAAAAAAAAAGCAGTTTAATCAGATTTTGGGAAAAAATTTGGCTGAGTTGATCTTTGCAGACTCTACCAGGCTCCTCTTTTAGATTTAGGTGAGTCAAACATTTTAATATATACATATATATATATATATATATATATATATATATATATATATATATATATTTGAAAATTTTAAAAACTTTACGTGCCAGGAAAATGATAAAATTATTTTTATGTCCTTTTGTTGGTGTTGTAAGTCCAATATTTCGCTAAAATGGCCTCATCAGGGTAGTTAGAGGCAGTTCGTAGTTTTTTTTTTTTTTTTTTTTTTTTTTTTTTTGCTATTTTGTTGCTATAGAGGAGGTAAGTCCTGGAGGAGAAATTTAAAAGTACGGGCTGTACATTTTTGACGTGTGCGTTCGCCCCAGTTTCGAGCTGGTTATAATTGTTTCTAAAAGGGTTAAAAATGGGTCAGAATTAATAAACTCGTTAAACATAGTTAATTTTTAATTTTTAATCGGGCTATATACGTGTCACGTTTGGTATAGTGGTAAGCTCACCAGTTGCGATTCCGATTCTTGCTGATGGCACTTAAATCCTTTTTTTTTTTTAAATCCCGACAAAATAATGATTTATTTTAATTTTTTAATTCCAGTCAGTCTATCTTATTTTGTCTCCGAATTGAAATAATTATTTATCATTTCTTTTCCTTTTCAAAAATAATGTTTCTTTTAACCTTATTCCTAATTTTTTATTTAATTTTATTTATCAACTGACTGAAATTAAAAATTTACATAAAAAAGGTGTGTGTGTGTCTGTGTATATATATATATATATATATATATATATATATATATATATATATATATATGAGCAAACAGTTAATGAAATATGTTAAAAACACTTTGAAATGAGTTAAAAACATATTTAATTTGAAAAGGAAACACTCGATAAATGGATAGTCCTTAATCCGTGGAGTTTCGAAGAAATACTCTCCTTCTCATCAGAGGGTAGGAATTAGCAAAATGCAGGATCGGATTTTGCATGCAGAAGTATTTGATGAAACAACAAGTAAGCCAAAGATCTTACTTGAAAACAAAATAAGTTAAGCAGAGGGAATATGGTAAAGAAAAAAGTGATTACACATTAATGGATAGTCTGGTGGAAGATAAAAAAATCCAGTGACGGTAAAATCCAAATGTAAAACTTCAAGAAAGTTAAAAGAATTTCCATTTGTACAAGTAAAATCCAAAGACATCCCGTAATTGGAAGAAGATGGTCCATAATGATCCAAAGGCAGAAATCCATGGAATAATTAACAAACATGTGTACAAGGAAAAAAAAATAATATTAATAAAAGAAAAATAAGATGTGCTTTTCACTCTACTTCCAAGACATAAAATAAAGGTAAACAAAAGTCAAAACGACCCATACAGGAAATGTTAAAGGCGTGAAAATATATATAGGGCAAAATGATATAGGTCAACTGAAATGTACAGGTTATCACTTAAAAAAAAATGTCATCAAGAGTTAGAAATCCATGGAATAATTCACAAAAAAGTGTGTACAAGGAAAAAAATATTAATAAAAGAAAAATAAGATGTGCTTTTCACTCTACTTCCGAGACATAACTATAAATAAAAAAAAATCTGGGAAGAGGAAGGAGAAAAAAAAAAGAATGATAAAGTTAGATATAAAATATAAACTAAAGGGAAACAAAAGTCAAACTGACCCAGACAGGAAATGTTAAAGGCGCGAATATATATATAGGGCAAAAATCAAGTCCGATAGAGTTATCCCCCTTGCACTTAGTTAAACAGAATTATCTTCCTTAGACTATAATCTAACCGGCACTACATATTTCAATAAAAAAAAATATATACAAATAAGCGCTTTTACAAGTAACATAGACAGAGGATCATAACTATCATATTATAACTGAGTATTATCACCTTCTCAACACATGAATACAGATACATAAAAGGTAAAACAAAATAAAGCCAAAAACAATGCGGAGGAAGACCGGAAAAGATGAAGTAAAAAAGAAAAACAAACAGATGTAAACGAGTATGGTTATAAAAAATTATACATTGAAGAATAATAGTCAAATAAAGGTTAGACACTCCTCTACTCAACCATACTCGTCTACATCTGTTTGTTTTTCTTTTTTACTTCATCTTTTCCAGTCTTCCTCCGCATTGTTTTTGGCTTTAAAAACAAACAAAAAAAAAATATATATATATTTCTTTACCAACAATGCTTCAAGCAAACTACTACCTGATGATTGCAACGTCTTGTCAGACGAGTGCCACCCCCTCAGACATTTAAAATCCATGAGCCCACATGTCTGAGGGAGTATCTATACAAATATGATGTTACAGAGTCTTAGCTTTGTACGACAGCTAAGTCTCTCTCTCGGTTCAAAATGTTGAGATCCAGCAACAAGCAAGAGCAAGATAGCCAGCAACAAATTAAACTGCAGACCAGCTTAATGCGGGTACTGGTCTTCCGCTTTATGGTTTTTTTAAATCAGAGATTTGCTTCTCCTAGAAAGGTTGCCTTCACCATGGCTTACGGGAGCCCTCTCTACCCCAATACACATATACACACACACAAATATACATGGTGCTAGTTGGTCGTTGACCCAGAAAGAGTTCATTCGCCCTTTGGAAGGTCTTGTTTTTAATCCTTCAGGGAGACTAGCCGCCCTCCTCACCAAACAAGTCTAGTTTAGTCGCCGGTGACCCGACCATGAGGCAGGTAGTACTGGGTTACATGGTACCAGTAGCATATGACATGACCTGACATAAAACTACTACCTACTCTTATATATGCATACATATGCACATAAAGTTATGTACATAGGACCCGGGCAAAGCTGGGCTGAACTGCTAGTTATATATACACCCTACTTTAAGGCAATTGCACAAAATCCGGGAGTAATTGTACCAACTAAAAAAGTGCCCTTTATATGCCAAAAGAGCAAATTGCCACTTTGTTGTAGGGGAATACTATCAGGGACATAAGCATCAGGGGTACTGTGTAGGAAGTTGGGCAGCAAGATGTCGGTTCACGTTACACTTGAACTTCTGCATGTCAGTGCAGTCGGGAAAGCAGGGACCTGGAAGGGAATTCCAAAGTCTAGCTGCATCTAGGGATATCTACTGTGAAGGGGTGGGATTTAGCTGCTTGTTGGGTTTGTCGGGGGTATTTACGTCGAGGGGACACAAGTACTTGCAGTTCATCAGAGCATTCACTGTTAAAGTACTTGTGTTACATGATAAAGGGCTGTCCCCTTTTCATGTCAGTATAAAAATAGGGAATTGGAATTAGTTAAATGTAAAATTAAAACTTAAGGTAATTGAACCAAATACAGGAGTAATTGCGCCAACTAAAAAAAGGGCCCTTTATATGCGTGGTTGCCAAAAGAGCACGTTTAACTAGTTGGTGCAATTACCCCAAAGTACGGTATACATACACATATATATATATATATATATATATATATATCGTAATTTATAAAATATATATGGCGATTAAGCTACACTGAATATTCTGCGTTTCATCCAACTATAGGATTCGTCAGGCTTATGCACGAATTCTGTGGTTGCTTCTTGTTTTTATATATGTTGAGGATTTCTAGTTGGCCAATCAGGTTTCTAGTATCATCCGCGCCCCTTCCTATCAGCCAATGGGCATGCATTTTATCAAACAAAGGATCTGTTTTAGAGCTAGGTTAGTGGTTTTAGGTGGCCGTTCTCCTTTTTTTTTTTATACATATAAATATACCTATGTGTACACAATAATGCACATATATACATATATATGTGTATATATATATATATATATACACATATGTGTGTGATCGTTTATGTATATTCCTCAACATATATAAAAACAAGAAGCATATATATTTTATAAATTACTAACTAGCTCTACCTACGTATTGAGCACTTTTGAAGTAAATATTTAAAGTTTACGCATAAATCTATACTTTCGTATATTAAATTTATGTGAGTAAATGAAGTAGTTATATATATATATATATATATATGTATATATATATATATATATATATACAAACATACATGCATATTCAGTGTAGCTTAATCGCCATATATATTTTATAAATTACTAACTAGCTCTACCTACGTATTGAGCACTTTTGAAGTAAATACTTAAAGTTTACGCATAAATCTATACTTTCGTATATTAAATTTATGTGAGTAAATGAAGTAGTTTATATATATATATATATATATATATATATATATATATATATATATATATATATATATATACATATGTTCAGAATGGAACATAATGGGAAAAGAAAGACGTTAATAGGAAAAAGAAAGAAAGAAAACTTGATACAGAAGAAAAGGAATGAAAAAAATAAGAGAAGATAGGTCAAGAACGAAACAAGAGGAGGAAAACATATATATATATATATATATATATAAGTAGGTTGTAGTTTGCTTGAAGCATTGTTGAAGAAAATTATAAGATAAAATTAAAAGCCAAGAACAATGCGAGATTTTTTTTTTATATAGAGTAAAATTAAATGCAAACAAAAGAAATAAATTTCTTTTTTTTTGTTGTTTGTTTTTTCAAGAGTGTTCAAAATTGGAAAAGTAGCCGCAGAGTTTGCAAACTCTGCGGCTACTTTTCCAATTTTGAACACTCTTCCGCTGTCTTCTCTTGAAAATGGACTAATAAGTCTGAAATATATTGAGATTTACAACACCATTGAATACAACAGAAAAAACAAATTACTGTTGTTTAGAGTTAAAATTTGTGTGAAAAAGAAAAAACAAACAACAAAAAAAAAGAAATTTATTTCTTTTGTTTGCATTTAATTTTACTCTATATAAAAAAAAAAATCTCGCATTGTTCTTGGCTTTTAATTTTATCTTATAATATATATATATATATATATATATATTAAGAAGTAGTTATATATATATATGTTCAGAATGGTACATAATGGGAAAAAGGAAGACGTTAATAGGAAAAAGAAAGAAAGAAAAGGAATGGAAAAAATAAGAGAAGATAGGTCAAGAACGAAACAAGAGGAGGAAAAGATATATATATATATATATATATATATATATTAAGTAATGTGATTGATAATTTAAAATTTAAAAATCAAATTATAATCAAATTAAAAATCCGTTTCATTGGCAGCCTAGACTTGCCAAGTCCAGATGATGTAAAGGTTCGGCTTACCTTTTGAGAAAACACTTCTTTAAACACCTCATCCGTCACAGTCAGCCATTGTTGTTATTCATTCTTATGAAACGGATTTTTAATTTGATTATAATTTGATTTTTAAATTAAATTTATGTGAGTAACTGAAGTAGTTATATATATATATATATATATAATTCTAGAAAATATTTGATATTTCAGATAAGCTTAAGAATAAATATATATAGTTTACTTGTTGTTTCATCAAATACTTTGCATGCAAAATCCGATCCCGCATTTTGCTAATTCCTACCCTCTGATGAGAAGGAGAGTATTTCTTGGAAACTCCACGGATTAAGGACTATCCATTTATCTAGTGTTTCCTTTTCAGATTAAATATGTTTTTAACTCATTTCAAAGTGTTTTTTAACATGTTTTATTAACTGTTTGCTCCTATATATATATATATATATATATATATATATATATATATATATATATATATATATAACTACTTCATTTACTCACATAGCCATCGCTTACCTTTCCTTTAAGCGATTTTGAGAAAACACTCAGCCATTAAATGTTATTCATTCTTATGAAACGGATTTTTAATTTGATTATAATTTGATTTTTAAATTAAATTTATGTGAGTAACTGAAGTAGTTATATATATATATATATATATATATAATTCTAGAAAATATTTGATATTTCAGATAAGCTTAAGAATAAATATATATAGTTTGCTTGTTTGCTCATATATATATTTGGATTTTACTGTCACTATCCATTCATGTGTAATCACCTTTTTCTTCACCATATTCCCTCTGCTTCACTTTTTTTGTTTTCAAGTAAGATCTTTGGCTTACTAACCCTAACCCTCTTTTTTCCTACCTACTTTTAATATTTATAATATACTTTAGTGTTACCATCTTGGATCAATTTAATTGAATATAAAAAAGTTTAATTGTAATATATATATATATATATATATATATATATATGAAAAAAAAGGGATGTATTTTAATTGTGCGAATAGAAATTCGATTAACTTACTTGGACTTACATTTTTGGATTTTACCGTCACTGGATTTTTTATCTTCCACCAGACTATCCATTCATGTGTAATCACCTTTTTCTTCGCCATATTCCATCTGCTTCACTTTTTTTGTTTTCAAGTAAGATCTTTGGCTTACTTGTTGTTTCATCAAATACTTTGCATGCAAAATCCGATCCCGCATTTTGCTAATTCCTACCCTCTGATGAGAAGGAAAGTATTTCTTCGAAACTCCGCGGATTAAGGACTATCCACTTATCTAGTGTTTCATTTTCAGATTAAATATGTTTTTAACTCATTTCAAAGTGTTTTTTAACATGTTTTATTAAATGTTTGCTCATCTATATATATATATATATATATATATATATATATATATATATATATATATATATATATATATATATATGCATAACAATAAATGACAAAAGTATATATTCCAAATTTCAAGATGTTGACCATCTTACTATTTATTTCCTTAAGTATGTTGATACGCACAGTTCTTGACAGCACCTGATTCGTAGCTCAGAATCAATAATTATATAAATTCTCGTATTTATTCCACACTTAACTCATCAGAAAAAAAAAAAACTTTAAGAAAATTAGAAAACTGTTAAATGATAAAGGGTTTTTCTAGAGGTAAAGTAACGAATGAAGTTAACAAGGTTAATACAAGTGCTCAGTAGGGCAAGGTATATTTTCTATTTGTTTTTACATAAGCGGTAATATGTTGCTACACAGTCATGAGCATGTTTCTGTCAGCTAGTTACTAGTAACTAGAGACCTCTTCAGGCGATACAGCTTAAACGAAAGCAAACGCTCTGATCCCCATCTGGCATCCATTGTGATGGATGGCTCTCGTCTTGGTGAGGCCCCATTTTTTGACAAGCTTCTGGGTTTGACCTTTACTCCTGATCTGAAATGGAACACGTACATCAAGTCTGTTGCCAAGGTCGCTGGAAAGATGGTGGAATCCTTCTACCGCTCCAGAAGATATCTCACTACTGATGCAATTCTCTATCTATATAAAAGCCAACAACTACGGATGGCAGTGATGGCTGACAAGTACGTCCAAGGATGGAATACTGTTGCCATATCTGGGCAGGAGTTGCTAAAAACAGCCTATCCTGCCTTGACATAGTACAAAATAGACTTCGTGGCTTAGTGGGGGGATGCCCTTTTCTCTACCCTGCAACCTCTCTCCCACAGGAGATACGTTGTGAGCCTATCTTTGTTTTATCGTTATTTCCATGGCAGGTGCTCGTCTGAACTCCAATCTCTGGTCCCCCCTCGTCAATCTTTCACGAAAAACACCCGTCTAACTGATTCCAATGTGAAAAATTTCCCCCACTCTATATCTGTGCCTAAATCAAAACACGGATTCAATGAACAAATCTTCTTTCTTAGAACTGCATGCCTGTGGAACTCTGTTTCGTCTGGCTGCTTCCCACCTGACTACAACTTGGATGTCTTCAAGTCCAACTTTAACAAATTCCTAATGAACCGCCCTCTTAAGTAAACACTTCATCAAATCTCCACACTAACGTACTGTACTTGCAATAACCCTTATCCCTGAGTGGCTTCCGGGCCTTGATAAGTGGCGACCCCCGTGTAAAAAAAAAATAGACAAAATGCTGTTAAAAACTCGCTTAATATATGTTACCGTGACAGTATTTTGTATATATTTTTTTTTATTTTTAACTCCTTAAATAATAAACATGTTGCATTAAAGAAAAACACTAAAAACATATCTAGTTAGGTAGAAAAGTAATTTATCTTGCCTTTGGTAACATTTACTTGGTGTATATTTGTTTTTTTGACAACTTTTTCGAACCTATGTGTACAGTAATACCAACCCATATTTTCTTTTAAGATCACTGATACAAACCCATATCTTCATTTTAAATAGGCTGACATATATTCGGTGAGTTTTCAACTATTTTTTATATTTTTTTTATTTTCAACTCATTTTCACAAACTTACCGTGTTCAGCAAAGAGTCCATCAAATTCTATTTTTATTATTTCGGCGCTTCTACACTATTGGGACGAAATTTCGGAAATCGGAAAACTGAATTTCACATCGAAACAATGGTATGTACATATTCCTCGTAATTTTAAGAGTAAAACATGTTACATTGAATAAAAACACGAAAAACATATCCAGTTTGGTAGAAAAGTAACTTATCTTGCCTTTGATAACATTTATTTGTTATATATTTGTTTTATAATATGTAAGTGTTTTCTTTCTTTTATTTTGTTTCGTAATGACACAAAAAAATGTTAAAACTAGAGCATTTTTTTTTTTTATAAAAATATGGTTTCGTTTTTCGTATCTTGACTCCGGGATCAAGTTTATTTTTTTTAAGCAAGAGTTAAAAATAATTTTTAAAAATATGGGGAGGGGTGCATAGTCTCTTTTAAAAACAATATCTCCTTCAAGAACGGTAAACGCTATGTTTTTCGAGCTGAATAAACATGTTACATTGAATAAAACCACTAAAAACATATCCAGTTAGGTAGAAAAGTAACTTATCTTGCCTTTGATAACATTTATTTGTTATATATTTGTTTTTTGACAACTTTTTCGAATCTATGTGTACAGTAATACAAATTGGTTGATTTCCTGACTTTTGGTGAATTTTTAAGTAAAACCTACTTGATCAAATTAAGTAAATTTTTTTCAAAACAGGGTTTGTATTACTATACACATAGATTCGAAAAAGTTGTCAAAAAACAAATATATAACAAATAAATGTTATCAAAGGCAAGATAAGTTACTTTTCTACCTAACTGGATATGTGTTATATAGTTATTATTATTATTAGACGATACCACTTGTGCGCGTATGTTACGTGAGTTCTTATTAGTAATGATATGAGTCTTAGTGAGAGTTCTTGTCTTATTCTTATGATGTTGTATCTTAGAGAGAGAGATGTTGTTGTAATGACATTTTATAACACAGACATATAATAACAATACAATTTACCTTTTTGTAGAAATCACAAACACAAAGATGAGCTTTATCCAAAACACATGATAATTTATTTTCTTACGACCGGTCGGGATTTCCTCATTAAGAACTCAAAGTTTCACATCTTAGTTTCTGAAGTGACGTCTCGCTTCAGACGTCCGCCTGTCTCTGTCTCCCCTGACTGTCTCTCTGACTGTCTCTGACTCTCTCTACGACCAACTAAGTCCCACCTCCTATATTGAGAAATCCATGCATCCCGGCCACGTGAGCAAAATTCACGTGTTTCAACATGCGCGACTTTGCACGTTTTCGACATTGATTTCCCAATAACCTATTTTTCTTGTGTTGTTTCCACAAAGGAATTTAACCTACATATCTAATTTATTTAACTCATATTTTATTATCCACATTCTTTTAACAATTGAATAGTTTATTTATTATTTATTTCATCCGAATTAACAATTTACTGGACATTCCATTTAAACCTATTGTTCTTTAAAACTTATGTCCAGGGTTCGATTTATGCTTTCTCTTATTTTCATTTTAACTAATCTCTCTATTTTTATACTTACATGAACAGGGGACAGCCCTTATCATGTAACATATGTTTTTAGTGTTTTTATTTAATGTAACATGTTTATTTGGTTCGTAAAGCATAGTTTTTGCCGATGTATTTGAAAAAATGCAAATGGCGCCCGACTCTGTGTTGAATACGTAAGTTTGGGAGAATGAGTTAAAACTAAAAACCATATAAAATCCTGTTAAAAACCCACCGAATAAATGTCAGCCTATAACATACATAAATTGAGGGAGTTTCTAGTATTTTGTATAGTTTTTTAGTTTTAACTCATTTTCCCAAACTTACGTATTCAACACAGAGTCCGCCGCCATTTTCAATTTTCCAATACATTGGTAAACACTGTATGTTCTTCGAGCCGGATAAACATTTTTCATTAAATAAAAACACTAAAAAATTATCCAGTTAGGCAGAAAAGTAACTTATCTTGCCTTTGATAACATTCATTTGTTAAAGATTTGTTTTGGGACAACTTTTTCGAATCTATGTAAACAATATAATACAAACCTCAAATTATTTTTGGTAAATTTTCAGATTAGATCCCCGTCCACAATTCTCTTTTAAATGACGACTTTTATAAGTTTTCGACTATGCTGAATACGAAAATCGCTTTGAAATTTTGCAGAAATAATTAGTTATTGAGATATAAAAAGTTGTATTATGTATTGTATTCTTTGGCGGCCATCTTTGTTACGCGCGTAGATTTGTTTAAGACGCACGCGCGTAAAAACGATGACCGCCAAAGAATACAATGCATAATACAACTTTTTATATCTCGATAACTACTTATTTCTGAAATATTTTAAGGCGATTTTCGTATTCAGCATGGCCGAAAACTTATAAAAGTCGTCATTTAAAAGAAAATTGTGGAGGTGGACCAAATTTTAAAAAAATACCATTTTTTTTTTATAAATTAGAACTAAAAATTCAGTTGCAAAATGATTGCAATAAAAAATATTTTCAATCGACTTACTTTTATGGATTTCGTTCGTCTTGTTTTATCTGCGAAAATATGAAATCAATAAAAGAAACACGTGGTATATTAATATAGGTTTTTTTTAAAAAAACCCAAAAAAACTAGGAAATAGAAGAGTTTGAAAGGGAGATAATCCGGGATAAAGTTAACAAGGGAGATAATTCAGTACTTTTATTTTTTCTACTTCAAATCAAGGTTTTCACTTAATACCTGTATAGCCGGAACTAGAGTCGAATTCCGAATCGCAATAACATTTTTTTAAAAATCTTTTTCTTTTTAACTATTACCTAACTATTATTATTTTAATTTAAAAAAAATACCAATTTTTTAAATTAGAACTAAAAATTCAGGTTTATTCATTTATTTCTTTTTAAACTAGGAAATAGAAGAGTTTTAAAGGGAGATAATTCAGTACTTTTTTTTTTTTTTTTTGATACCGGTATAGCCGGAACTAGAGTCGCTCATACTTCCGAATCGCAATAACATATTTTTTTTTTTTATCTTTTTCTTTTTAACTATTACTGTACACATAGATTCGAAAAAGTTGTCAAAAAACAAATATATAACAAATAAATGTTATCAAAGGCAAGATAAGTTACTTTTCTACCAAACTGGATATATTTTTGCGTGT
Organism: Euprymna scolopes; assembly: GCF_053919585.1. NCBI lineage: Eukaryota > Metazoa > Mollusca > Cephalopoda > Sepiida > Sepiolidae > Euprymna > Euprymna scolopes. The sequence continues at coordinate 216,491,857 of NC_136527.1, forward strand.
TTTTATTCAATGTAACATGTTTATTCAGCTCGAAAAACATACAGCGTTTACCGATGTATTTGAAAATTCAAAATGGCGTCTGATTCTCTCTTTAACACGGTAAGTTTGGGAAAAGGTGTTATAAATAAAAAAGTATACACAATACTATTAAAACCCCGCCGAATATATGTCAACCTATGTCACGGTAACATATATTGAGCGAGTTCTTACATTTTCGAGTTTCTATTAAAAAGTAAATAATTAATTTACTCACGAAAGTGTTATATATCACAGATTGAAGAGAAAAGGTCAATAAATAATATATTCAAATTTAAAACAAAAAGAAGTAGTTTTTTTTAGAAATTTACCTGTAAAGTTCGAAGTTTAAAACCCCCTTTTTTTTTAACCACGTTGTTGGTTTTTTCTTTTGTTTTTGTTTTTTGTTTTTAATGAAACCTTGGTCCTTGCTCCTTTAATTGAAAAAAAAAATTAGGGCTTGAATTACATTTTTCGAGTAGTTATAAGCTTGGAAAGACAGGGGGTCGAATAATTCACGCCTCCAATTTTGAAATGCCTATTAAAAAGTAAATAATTTATTTACTCACCAAAGTGTTATATATCACAAATTGAAGAGAAAGATAAATAATATATTCAAATCTAAAACAAAAAAAAGTAGCGTTTTGTAGAAATTTACCTGTAAAGTCCGAAGTTTATAACCTTTTTTTTTAAACCACGTTGTTTTTTTTTTTGTTGTTTTTCTTTTTTAATAAAACCTTGGTCCTTGCTCCTTTAATTGAAAAAAAAATTAGGGCGTGAATTACATTTTTCGAGTAGTTATAAGCTTGGAAAGATGGGGTGGAATTATTCACTATTTTTCACGAAATTTCTGACACACCTAGCGGTGCGCGCCATAAACAAATCAAAGATGGTCGCCAAAGAATAACTTTTTATATCTCGATAACTAATTATTTCTGCAAAATTTCAATGCGATTTTCGTATTAAGCATAGTCGAAAACTTTTTTTTTTTTTTTTACACAGTGATCACCACTTATCAAGGCCCGGAAGCCACTCAGGGATAAGGGTTATTGCATTTAAGTATGTGTTTAGGGAGGTCATTTGATGTGTTGCCGTAGATGGTCGTGTCATCAGCATAGATGTCAACGAATGATTTAAGTATGTGTTTAGGGAGGTCATTGATGTAGATCAGGAAGAGAGTTGGGCCCAGGATTGACCCCTGAGGGACTCCAGCATTTATATTGAAGGCCTCTGATTTTTGTCCATCTACCACTACTCTTATGAGCCTATCGGAGAGAAATGATTTAATGATTGAGAAAACATTTCCAGTTATACCGTAGCTGGAAATCTTGTGAAGTAGACCCTTATGCCATACCTTGTCAAAGACCTTTGATATGTCAAGAGCAATTGCTCTAGAAAGGAAGCCTTTGTCTAGAGATTCACTAATCCTATGTGATATAACCGTCAGCACATCTGCGGTAGATCTTGCAGAGCGGAAACCATATTGTGTGTCACTAAGAAGGTTATTCCTACTGAGGTGGTTGACTATTTCTCTATTTAATATGGATTCCAGCAACTTACTCATAACACACAGGAGACTTATTGGTCTGTACTGAGAGGGAGATGACTTATCACCTGAATTCTTAAATACAGGGCAAACTGATGAGGTCTTATGAAAGTCGTCATTTAAAAGAAAATTGTGGAGGCGGACCTAATCTAAAACTTTACCAAAATAGAAAATGAAAAAGACGTATTCATAATTGTTTATACTGGTCGAGCGTTGTTATTTATTTCACGCTTAATAGCCATAGTTTAAATTACTGATTTCTCCCTTGGATTTTTACGACAGGTGCGTGAAATAAAATGGCGTCTCCAGTTTCGGCGATAAAGTGTAGAAGTACCCTTTCGCTTAAAAATTTAATAAAAAATAAAATTTCGAAAAGCTTAAATTAAACTTGAAAGTACTATTTAAAAAAAAAAAAACACGGTAACAAAAATATTTTTTTTTCCTTTTTTTTTTAAATATTTACTGTGAGAAATTTTTTTTTTTTTACACAGTGGTCACCACTTATCAAGGCCCGGAAGCCACTCAGGGATAAGGGTTATTGCAAGTACATTACGTTAGACATCCAAGTTGTAGTCCGGTGGGAAGCAGGCAGACGGAACAGAGTTCCACAGGCGTGCAATTCTAAGAAAGAAGCTTTGTTCATGGAATCCACGTTTTGATTTAGGCACAGATAAAGAGTGGGGGAAATTTTTCACAGTGGATTCAGCTAGATGGGTGTTTTTCGTGAAAGATTGGCGAGGGGGGGACCAGAGATTGGAGTTCAGACGAGCATCTGCCATGGAAATAACAATAAAACAAGGACAGGCTCACAACGTCTCTTCTGTGGGAGAGAGGTGGCAGGGTAGAGAAAAGGGCATCCCCCACTAAGCCACGAAGTCTATTTTGTACTCTGTCAAGGCAGGATAGGCTGTTTTTAGCAGCTCCTGCCCAGATATGGCAACAGTATTCCATCCTTGGATGTACTTGGCTTTTATATAGATAGAGAATTGCATCAGTAGTGAGATATCTTCTGGAGCGGTAGAAGGATCCCACCATCTTTCCAGCGACCTTGGCAACAGCTAGATGGGTGTTTTTCGTGAAAGATTGGCGAGGGGGGGGACCAGAGATTGGAGCTCAGACGAGCACCTGCCATGGGAATAACAACAAGACAGTCCTATTTTGGGAGGGGTGGGGTGGGGGTCAGGACATAATTCAGAATCATAATTACTAATAAGCATTGGACTTGAAGACATCCAAGTTGTAGTCCGGAGGGAAGCAGGCAGACGGAACAGAGTTCCACCGGCGTGCAGTTCTAACAAAGAAGCTTTGTTCATGGAATCTGCGTTTTGATTTAGGCACAGATATAGAGTGGGGGAAATTTTTCACAGTGGATTCAGCTAGACGGGTGTTTTTCGTGAAAGATTGGCGAGGGGGGACCAGAGATTGGAGTTCAGACGAGCATCTGCCATGGAAATAACGATAAAACAAGGACAGGCTCGCAACGTCTCTTCTGTGGGAGAGAGGTTGCAGGGTAGAGAAAAGGGCATTCCCCACTAAGCCACGAAGTACAGTCAGAAACTCAAAATAACCCAACTTTCTTACACTTAGAACAAAGCCACTTCCCTAAGGTTTCTTGCTGATTAACTCCTACATAGCTGAAATGGTACCAGCTGTCACAGGAACTCTGTCTAGGCAGGATAGGCTGTTTTTAGCAGCCCCTGCCCAGATATGGCAACAGTATTCCATCCTTGGACTTGGGTTAAATAGAAACCGACTTGAAAACAGCAAATATATTCTATTAAAACAATTTTCTTCAAAATCTTTGGATTCGGCATTAAATAACCCGGAAAGGGTTGATATGCCGTAAAACAAAACCAACCAACAACTTTGTGGATCCACGTGAGTTCCCGTAGACAGTCACCAGGAAGAAAATGATGATCCGGCAATTAGAAGAATAGTTGAACAAAAAATCCACGACACACGACGTTGGGAGTCAGCGGTCTGTCGGGGTCACACACATCTATGAAATAACTGAATGCAACATGAGTAACGCAAGGGGGTTGATGTACTTCGGCATTAAATAAACTGAAAAGGGTTGATATGCCGTAAAACAAAACAAAGGAACCAAACTCTACAAATATTTGAAGACATGGACAACTATTTGTATTTTTATTACTTTTTTATTTATTATTTTATATTATTTTTATTGTTTGATTATTATTGTTGTTGCTATAATGGTTATTATTATTATTATTATTATTATTATGATTATTTTTGTTAGTATTATTTATTATAATTGTTATTATTATTATTATTTTCATTATTCTTAATATTAATTTTACTATTGCTATTATATATATTATTTTTATTATTTTCGTTGTTATTATGATTATTATTGTTATGATTTTTATGATTATGATTATTGTTAATATAATTATTATTATTGTTGTTATTATTATTGTTATAATTATTATGATTATTATTGTTATTATTATTATTGTTGTTATTATTATTGTTATAATTATTATGATTATTATTATTATTGTTATTATTATTGTTGTTATTATTATTGTTATAATTGTTGTTATTATTATTGTTATAATTATTATGATTATTATTATTATTGTTATAATTATTGTTGTTATTATTATTATTGTTGTTGTTATTATTGTTGTTATGATTTTTATGATTATGATTATTGTTAATATAATTATTATTATTGTTGTTATTATTATTGTTATAATTATTATGATTATTATTGTTATTATTATTATTGTTGTTATTATTATTGTTATAATTATTATGATTATTATTATTATTGTTATTATTATTGTTGTTATTATTATTGTTATAATTGTTGTTATTATTATTGTTATAATTATTATGATTATTATTATTATTGTTATTATTATTGTTGTTATTATTATTATTGTTGTTGTTATTATTGTTGTTATGATTTTTATGATTATGATTATTGTTAATATAATTATTATTATTGTTGTTATTATTATTGTTATAATTATTATGATTATTATTGTTATAATTATTATTGTTGTTATTATTGTTATTATTATTATTGTTGTTATTATTATTATTATTGTTGTTATTATTATTGTTATAATTGTTGTTATTATTATTGTTATAATTATTATGATTATTATTATTATTGTTGTTGTTATTATTGTTGTTATGATTTTTATGATTATGATTATTGTTAATATAATTATTATTATTGTTGTTATTATTATTGTTATAATTATTATGATTATTATTATTATTGTTATTATTATTGTTGTTATTATTATTGTTATTATTGTTGTTATTATTATTGTTATAATTATTATGATTATTATTATTGTTGTTATTATTATTGTTATAATTATTATGATTATTATTATTATTGTTATTATTATTGTTGTTATTATTATTGTTATAATTGTTGTTATTATTATTGTTATAATTATTGTTGTTATTATTATTATTGTTGTTGTTATTATTGTTGTTATGATTTTTATGATTATGATTATTGTTAATATAATTATTATTATTGTTGTTATTATTATTGTTATAATTATTATTGTTGTTATTATTATTGTTATTATTATTATTGTTGTTATTATTATTGTTATTATTATTATTGTTGTTATTATTATTGTTATAATTATTATGATTATTATTATTATTGTTATTATTATTGTTGTTATTATTATTGTTATAATTGTTGTTATTATTATTGTTATAATTATTATGATTATTATTATTATTGTTATTATTATTGTTGTTATTATTATTATTGTTGTTGTTATTATTGTTGTTATGATTTTTATGATTATGATTATTGTTAATATAATTATTATTATTGTTGTTATTATTATTGTTATAATTATTATGATTATTATTGTTATAATTATTATTGTTGTTATTATTGTTATTATTATTATTGTTGTTATTATTATTATTATTGTTGTTATTATTATTGTTATAATTGTTGTTATTATTATTGTTATAATTATTATGATTATTATTATTATTGTTATTATTATTGTTGTTATTATTATTATTATTGTTATTATTATTATTATTGTTATAACTATTATGATTATTATTGTTATAATTATTATGACTATTATTATTGTTATTATTATTATTATTATTGTTATTATTATTATTATTATTATTATTGTTATAACCAACTAATCAACTAATCAAACGGAATATCATCCTCGTTTGCTTATTAATAATAACTACAAGAAACCTTCTCTACCACCTATAGCAATGGCTAACGACTCCTTATCTGAGAGTACGTCTTTCAAGCTCCTTGGCCTAACGTTCACAGGAAACATGAGTTGGAACAATTACATCGAGGGCATTGCCAGGGCCGCTGCAAGGAAGGTGGACTCTTCTCATCAGTGCTAGAAAACTACTAACACCCGAAAGTATCCTGTACCTATATAAGGCAACAATTCGCCCATGTATTGATGTCTTCAAGTCCAATGTTAACAAATTCCTGATAAACCGCCCCCTTAAGTAAACGCTTCATCAAATCTCCACACGAACGTAATGTACTTGCAATAACCCTTATCCTTGAGTGGCTTCCGGGCCTTGATAAGTGGTGATCACTGTGTAAAAAAAACAAAAAACCCATAGTTGGGACCCTAACAGGTACTACCACTCCGGGTCAGAGTTGACCTGGGAGCAATGGTAATTAAAGGGTGGCTCCACACTCCCCAAAGCCCACAAGCTGGGGCCCCACCACTGGATATAGTTTAAGGTCATATCCAGGACACCCATTGAGGGACTTTTACCCTCTGCAGGGGGGGGGGGCAGTCGGCATATTTTAATGCCCCACCGACAGGGCCTACAGTGTAGGAGTGAACCTAAGTGACCTCAGGCCACATACTACTACCATGAAGAAAAGACATTGTTTCTTTAATCCTCTCTTTCTCTAAAAGAACTCAACTAACCAAGATACCCAAAAATCTATTCCCTTTTCTTTCCTGCTGTTGCTGCTCGCTCACACACACACACACACACACACACACACACACACACACACACACACACACGCTCTCTCTCTTTGACCGATGATTGACCTAAAAAGCACTGGACAGTCAGTCTCCAGGCTTCTACGTTGTCATACGTGTCCTGCGAAGAGAAGACACAGAATTCTCAGGGGCCTCACCACTGGATATAGTTTAAGGTCATATCCAGGACCGATACCCCGTTTGAAGGAAATTATTCGGAGTTAAAATGCTAAAGTCTTTGTCGGCTGAAACGCGCGTAAAAACGATTTCAATGACTTAAAAACATTATGACAATGATCCAAACATAATTCTCAATGAAAAACCAAGACACGGAATAATAAAATGGTGAAAAAAATACTATTAAAAAACACCGAATATATGTCAACCTATGTCACGGTAATATATATTGAGCGAATTTCTAACAAAAAAACAAAGAGCATCAAATTTCACATTGACCCTGAAAATATCGTAAAAATAGAATCAATAGAAAAATTTTGATAGATTTTTAAAGTTTAAAAATTGAAAAATATTGAGTTTGTAAAATTCATTACTGTTTAAAAAAAAAATATTGCTATTACTTTTAAAACAACTTTAATAGTTTATTTTGGAAGTATAATCCATAAAGAAAATAAACAACCCATTTTTAACAGAGAAATTACGAGTTTTTTATATTTTATTCGCAGTTTCATGTTAGGGGTGTCAAAAATTCCTACAAAAATTCTGATACTGCTTGCTCGTCCTAAGCACTTCTACACACACACACACACACACACACACACACACACACACACACACACACACTCTCTCTCTCTCTCTCTCTCTCTCTCTCTCTCTCTCTCTCTCTCTCTCTCTCTCTCTCTCTCTCTCTCTCTCTCTCTCTCTCTCGTCCCAACAATAATAACGTTATAAGCACGCACAAGAATACATTTGGACCATAAACAATTCGCCGGGTTTTACAGAGCTGTTTTTTATTTTTTTGAGAGAACGCTGAGGTCTTAACTTGTTGAAAATGAAAAACCAAGACACGGAATAATAAAATAGTGAAAAAAATACTATTAAAAAAAAACACCGAATATATGTCAACCTATGTCACGGTAATATATATTGAGCGAATTTCTAACAAAAAAACAAAAAAACCCATAGTTGGGACCCTAACAGGTACTACCACTCCAGGTCAGAGTGGACCTGGGAGCAATGGCAATTGAATGATCCAAACTTATTCACACATAAAGAAAATCTCTACCTGTCCAGACAAACCAAACACCACCACTTCTTTTCTTCTTCTTCGTTCATATGTTCGCGAGTGTGGGTAGGGTAGGGTGAAAAGGGCAATAAGTATTATAAACACAATCTTCAAGACTAATCAGAGAGTAGCCCCTCCCCATTTTCTCTGTCTTCCCTCACCAATACCTGATTGGTTCTTAACCACCAGAAACTAACGACAATAATACCCGACTCCTCTATCATCACCCCCCTCAAAACCACACCCTTTACCCAAGTGTCAGAAATTTCGTGAAAATAGTGAATAATTCCACCCCATCTTTCCAAGCTTATAACTCCTCGAAAAATGTAATTCAAGCCCTAATTTTTTTTTCAATTAAAGGAACAAGGACCAAGTTTTATTAAAAAAAAAAAAAAAAAAAAAAAAAAAAAAACGTGTTTTTTAAAAAAAAAAAAAAGGTTTTAAACTTCGGACTTTACAGGTAAATTTCTAAAAAAGGGATTTTTTTTTTGTTTTAAATTTGAATAGATTATTTATTGACCTTTTCTCTTCAATTTGTGATATATAAAACTATTAAACATAAATTAATTATTTACTTTTTAAGAGAAACTTGAAAATGTGTGACACTTACACAAATGGGGGGGGGGGCGTGAATTAAAAAAAAAACGTTTGTCTAAAATATTATATTCGGTTTATTGGAAAGAACATAAAATTTCACATTGACCCTGAAAATATCGTAAAAATAGAATCAATAGAAAAATTTTGATAGATTTTTAAAGTTTAAAAATTGAAAAATATTGAGTTCGTAAAATTCATTACTGTTTTCTAAAAAATAAAAAAAAATATTTCTATTACTTTTAAAACAACTTTAATAGTTTATTTTGGAAGTATAATCCATAAAGAAAATAAACAACCCACTTTTAACGGAGAAATTACGAGTTTTTTATATTTTATTCGCAGTTTCGTGTTAGGGGTGTCAAAAATTCCTACAAAAATTCTGATACTGCTTGCTCGTCCTAAGCACTTCTACACACACACACACACACTCTCTCTCTCTCTCTCTCTCTCTCTCTCTCTCTCTCTCTCTCTCTCTCTCTCTCGTCCCAACAATAACAACGTTATAAGCACGCACAAGAATACATTTGGACCATAAACAATTCGCCGGGTTTTACAGAGCTGTTTTTTATTTTTTTGAGAGAACGCTGAGGTCTTAACTTGTTGAAAATGAAAAACCAAGACACGGAATAATAAAATAGTGAAAAAAATACTATTAAAAAAAAACACCGAATATATGTCAACCTATGTCACGGTAATATATATTGAGCGAATTTCTAACAAAAAAAACAAAAAACCCATAGTTGGGACCCTAACAGGTACTACCACTCCAGGTCAGAGTGGACCTGGGAGCAATGACAATTGAAGGGTGGCTCCACACTCCCCAAAGCCCGCAAGCAGAGGCCTCACCACTGGATATAGTTTAAGGTCATATCCAGGACCGATATCCCGTTTGAAGGAAATTATTCGGAGTTAAAATACTAAAGTCTTTGTCGACAGAAGAAATATGTGATTTCTCACGCAATATTTCTAACGCAAATACAGTGCAACTGCAGCATCTTTCCAGCCTCCAAAAATCCTTTAAAATGACAACTATCACAGAGATGGTAGCACATCTAAGACAGTAAACGACCAAGTTCTCTCCAATTCTCTCTCCTCTGATCTTGAGCATGTAGTACAATGGGGAAAGGAGTGGCTGGTTACTTTTAATGCATCTAAAACCAAGCTTCTCTTTTTACATCATCAACATTCTGATCCACATCTGGCATCAATTGAAATGAATGGCTCTCGTCTTCAGGAGGCCTCAAGTTTTGACAAGCTTCTGGCTTGACCTTTACTCCTGATCTTAAATGGAACACGTACATCAAATCTGTTGCCAAGGCCGCTGGAAAAATGGTGGGATCTTTCTATCGATCCAGTAGATATCTCACTGCTGATGCAATTCTTTATCTATATAAGAGCCAGGTACGTCCAAGGATGGAATACTGTTGCCACATCTGGGCAGGAGCTGCTAGAAAGGACTTGTCCTGCCTTGATAGAGTTCAAAATAGACTTCGTAGCCTCGTAGGAGATGTCCTTTTCTCCTCCTTGCAACCTCTATCTCACAGAAGAGATGTTGCGAGTTTGTCTCTGATGTATCGTTATTTTCATGGAAAGTGTTCGACTGAGCTTCAGTCTATGGTCCCCCCTCGCCTAACTTTCACAAGAAACACTCGTCTAGCTGTAAACACTATCAATAATTGCCCCCACTCTTTATCTGTGCCTAAACCTAAACGTAGATTCCATGAACAAAGCTTCTTTCTTAGAACTGCACGCCTGTGGAATTGTCTTCCGTTTTCCTGCTTTCCGGCTGACTACAATATGGTTGTGTTCAAGTCTAACGTAAATAAGTTCTTGATGAGCCGTTCTATATAAGTTATCAAATTTACCAAATTTTCATTACTAATGATTACTATATTGTCCAATGTCTACTGTACACTCATAAACCCTTATCCTTGAGTGGCCTCTTGGCCTTGATAAGTGGTGATGCCTATGTAAAAAAAAAAAGAAAAAAAAAAAGGTTTTCGTGCGTGCTAAAATGAAAATAACGCTTACAATTCCAAGAAGCAGGTAGTTTCCAAGTTATGAATAAATTATAGTTTCAAAAAAGTTGGGGATCAATTTTCTGTATTAATTAAACGAGAAATGAGCACCCACTTTATGCCCACCAATTGGGGGGGGGGCAAGTTCTGGTAATTTCTTTTGGGGGGCGGGTATTTGGTAATTGTGGCTTAGTAAACCAACACAAAACCTACCGAAAAAAAAAGACTTGGGTACTTATGCACTTTTGTTACCGTGCTGAAATAATAACGTTAATTTTTAGAAAGCCATTCTTAGCTTGGGGAGGGGAGGGTGTTTTCTAACTGTTATATACTTTCGATTAACAATTGAATAATAAAAAAAGATATCGTAAAACTTGAATTTAACTTGAAAATACTAGTTAAAAAAAAAAAAATACCGTGGTAACAAAAATGCATGAGCAACCCTTTTTTAATATTTACGTTTTTAACGCAAAAAGGGTAAAAGGGTGCAGCATCTTTCCACCCTCAAAGCATCCTCCAAAAATACCATTTTACGTTTTCAAGGATGCTGAAAACCAAAATAACGTTTAAAATTCCAGGAAACAAGTAGTTCCCAAGATATGAAGAAATTATAGTTTTAAAAATTGGTGGATCACTTTTCTATATTAATTTAACGTAAAATGAGCACCCACTTTATGGCCACAATTTTTTTTGGGGGGGAGGGGTGTATTTGGTAGTTGTAGCCTAGTAGACCAACACAAAACTTATGCATTATTGTTACCGTGCTGAAATAACGGTTAGAAAGCCATTCTTAACATGGGGAGGGTGTTTTCTAACTGTTCTCTACTTTCACTTAAGAATTTAATAAAAAAAAAAACGATTTCGAAAAGCTTGAATTTAACTTGAAAATATGCGGTAACAAAAGTGCATAAGCACCTTTTTCTTTCTTTTCTTTCTTTTTTTTTTTTAATATTTACCTTTTTAATGTAAATACAGTGCAGCATCATACATCAAGTCTGTTGCCAAGGTCGCTGGGAGAGGCCCCGTGTTTTGACAAGCTTCTGGGTTTGACCTTTACTCCTGATCTGAAATGGAACACATACATCAAGTCTGTTGCCAAGGTCGCTGGAAAGATGGTGGGATCCTTCTACCGCTCCAGAAGATATCTCACTACTGATGCAATTCTCTATCTATATAAAAGCCAAGTACATCCAAGGATGGAATACTGTTGCCACATCTGGGCAGGAGATGCTAAAATCAGCCTATCCTGCCTTGACAGAGTACAAAATAGACTTCGTGGCTTAGTGGGGGATGCCCTTTTCTCAACCCTGCAACGTTGTGAGCCTATCTTTGTTTTATCGTTATTTCCATGGCAGGTGCTCGTCTGAACTCCAATCTCTGGTCCCCCCTCGCCAATCTTTCACGAAAAACACCCGTCTAGCTGAATCCACTGTCAAAAATTTCCCCCACTCTATATCTGTGCCTAAATCAAAACGCGGATTCAATGAACAAAGCTTCTTTCTTAGAACTGCACGCCTGTGGAACTCTGTTTTGTCTGGCTGCTTCCCACCTGACTACAACTTGGATGTCTTCAAGTCCAACATTAACAAATTCCTAATGAACCGCCCTCTTAAGTAAACACTTCATCAAATCTCCACACTAACGTACTGTACTTGCAATAACCCTTATCCATGAGTGGCTTCCGGGCCTTGATAAGTGGTGACCCCTGTGTAAAAAAAAACTAGACAAAATGCTGTTAAAAACTCGCTCAATATATGTTACCGTGACAGTATTTTGTATATATTTTTTTTATATTTTACTAGTAACTAGAGACCTCTTTAGGCGATACAGCTTAAACGAAACAAACGCTCTGATGCCCATCTGGCATCGATTGTGATGGATGGCTCTCGTCTGGGTAAGGCCCCATGTTTTGACAAGCTTCTGGGTTTGACCTTTACTCCTGATCTGAAATGGAACACGTACATCAAGTCTGTTGCCAAGGTCGCTGGAAAGATGGTGGGATTCTTCTACCGCTCCAGAAGATATCTCACTACTGATACAATTCTCTACCTATATAAAAGCCAAGTACGTCCAAGGATGGAATACTGCTGCCACATCTGGGCAGGAGCTGCCAAAAACAGCCTATCCTGCCTTGACAGAGTGTAGCGAGCTGCTACTACTACGAGACTAGGCTGTATTCTCACCTTAGTTCTCTCTTTCTCCCTGCTCTTTTCTCTTTTCCTTCCTTTCTTCTTATACGTCATCAGAGGTTCCAGCCAATGAAAAGCGAGAACGGTTTACGTGGGACATTCGAGTGAAGAAAACGTCCTTACTTCCACGGCGACTAGAGACAGAACACACGCCTCACTCCTCAGCTCCCGTTAGGTAGCCAAGAGGAGCATTGAACATTAATACAGACTTTACAAAATGCACTGTTTTTCTTTGTAACCCGAGTTTCGGGAAAACACACACATATATATTGGATATATAAAACCTCATGAATTCATAACAAAGTCGCGTTACACGTCCTCATTTTTATAAGAAGACAATGTCTTCTTTTACCAGTATTTCTTTCTATTTCAGCGCTCCAGTTCTCCCTGTTATCGGAGGCGCCCCGAAGTGGGAGCCTACCGAAATAGTGACCTCTAATTAGTACCTCTGTTAATGTATGGTAATAATACCATAATATCCAGGACCCCATTGAGGGACTTTTACCCTCTGCAGGGGGGCAGTCGGCGTATTCTAATGCTCCACCGACATTCTGGTATTTTGGTGAAAGAGTCTAGTTGTTACACACCTCCTTTTTTGATATAATGGAAAAATCCTTTCGGATTCAATTTTGGTTTCACTTGAGAAAAGGAAAGAAAAATAAATTAAATAAAAAATAAATGAACAAAGAAAAATAAACCAATAAAATAATTGTTTTTTTTTTCTCCTGGTTTTGGGGGAATTTGTCTTTATTCTCATCGATCAAAAAGAATTAATATATTGGTATAATGTGTGCAAAAAGAAGCCATTTTTTTTTTTTTTTTGGATACATATAAAAATAAACACTTTTCAAATATATATAAACATACAAATAGAATATTTTTCAAATACATATAAACATATGCACAAAAATTCACAAATATACATTTTTGTTTTGTTTTAACAAATGTTTGCCAAAAAAAAAAAAGAGATACAAAAAGAACTATTTGACAAAAAGGAAGTTTACAAAACGGTTTTAACAAGTGGCTTTTTTTCCCTGGAAAATCTCATCAGTATGCCCTGTATTTAAGAATTCAGGTGATCGCTCATCCCCCTCTCAGTACAGGCGACTAGAGACAGAACACACGCCTGTTATCGGAGGCGCCCCGAAGTGGGAGCCTATCGAAATGGTAACCTCTAATTAGTACCCATGTTAATGTATGGTAATAATACCATAAGAGTACAAAATAGACTTCGTGGCTTAGTGGGGGATGCCCTTTTCTCTACCCTGCAACCTCTCTCTCACAGAAGAGACGTTGCAAGCCTATCCTTGTTTTATCGTTATTTCCATGGCAGATGCTCGTCTGAACTCCAATCTCTGATCCCCCCTCGCCAATCTTTCACGAAAAACCCCCCATCTAGCTGAATCCACTGTGAAAAATTTCCCCCACTCTTTATCTGTGCCTAAATCAAAACATGGATTCCATGAACAAAGCTTCTTTCTTAGAACTGCACGCCTGTGGAACTGTTCCATCTGCCTGTTTCCCACCTGACTACAACTTGGATGTCTTCAAGTCCGACGTTAACAAATTCCTAATGAACACGGTGACTGCAACAACTACCGCGGTATCTCACTGTTGAGTTTCGTTGGCAAGCTATTCGCACATATAGTATTACTGCGACTACACGTTCTTGCCGACCGAATCTACCCAGAATCTCAATGCGGCTTTCGTTCAGAGAGATCAACAATCGATATGATCTTCTCCCTACGCCAACTGCAAGAGAAGTGCAGAGAGCAAAACCAGCCTCTGTATGTTGCCTTCATAGACCTGACCAAGGCATTCGATCTCGTGAGCAGAGATGGACTATTCAAAATTCTCCCACTGATCGGATGCCCACCAAAACTCCTCAGCATCATAAGATCCTTTCATGATGGCATGAGGAGCACTGTGCAATTTAACGGTGGCATGTCTGCTGAGTTCGAGGTGAGGAGTGGTGTCAAACAGGGTTGTGTGTTGGCTCCAGCACTCTTCGGCATCTTATTCTCCCTACTCCTGAAGCATGCTTTCAAGAACACAACGGATGGTATCTGCTTGCACTCCAGGTCAGATGGTGGTCTCTTCAATATCGCCAGACTCCTCTCCAGGACAAAGACCAGGACAGTTCGGATAAGAGACATGCTGTTTGCCAATGATGCAGCTATAGCATCGCATCAGGAAGATGGTCTTCAAAGACTGATGGACAGGTTTGCTAATGCTTGCAGCCTGGTCGGTCTCACCATCAGCCAGAAGAAAACCCAAGTCATGGGACAAGCAACCGCCTCCCCACCCAGCATCACAATCAAGGCACACCACTAAAGGTCGTACGCCAGTTTCAATATCTAGGCTCCACTGCTTCAGACACCCTCTCATTGGACGTGGAGCTAAACAAAAGGATTGGAAAGGCATCCACAACCTTCTCTAAACTAACTAAAAAAGTCTGGAAAAACAGGCACCTTACCTCTTCCACCAAGATGACCGTCTACAGAGTGTGCATCCTCAGTGTTCTACTGTATGGGAGTGAATCCTGGACTACATACTCAACACAAGAGAGGAAACTCCAGGTCTTCCATATGAGGTGTATACGTAGGATACTTGGTATCACATGGCAGGACAGAGGGAGTAATACTGATGTTCTGCAGAGAGCGGGCATCCCATCCATTTACTCCCTACTGCGTGAGTGACGTCTTCGCTGGCTGGGCCATGTGCGCAGGATGGATGATGGGCGCATCCCTAAAGACCTTCTCTATGGCGAGCTTGCCTCAGGCTCAAGAAAGAGGGGGCGACCCCATCTTCGCTACAGGGATGTCTGCAAGCGTGACATGAAGGGTTTTTCAGTGGACAGGAATACATGGGAAGCCTCTGCAGCTGACAGAACTGCCTGGAGGAAACTGATACGCCAGGGGATTATCATCAGCGAGAGGACCCTCCATGTTGAAAACGCTGCAAAGAGAGCTAGGAGAAGAGCGAGTGTACAGGCGGAACAGCCGGACGAAGCGGCAAATTGCATAACAACCTTCGTATGTAAAGGCTGTGGCAGACTATGCAAATCAAGAATTGGTCACTACAGTCACATAAAAGGATGCAAACAGGCAACATCTTAATACGGCGCTGATCCATAGTCGTTTTGACTGACAGATGCCACACAATATAGTATGATAATTGAAAAATACACAATTAAGAGATCACCTTATTTGCATATGACATTAAGAAAAATCGATTTTACTAAATAGCGTTATCTTAGTTAATGTTTTTAGCGAGATAATTATTTCAAGTATTCTATTTAAAATCGTTTTTTTTTAATAAATTTCAAACAATTATATTGATAATATATTTAATTTAATTTATTTTGGAATGAATATTTCCAACACCGACCTTTCTTTTAAAACACACACACACATTTTTATAGTATGTAGTCTAGTTTTCAAGGTTGGGGGTGTTTATTCTGAAAACTGTTTGGCGGGTGGGTTAGGTGGTAAAAAAATAGCAACTGCAGAATACCGGTTAAAATTATAATGTACTGAAACAATTATAAAAATATTTGTTTTTATTTTGGATGATGCAGGGCATCCGAAGAGAGATTTTTCTAGGAAAAGGCCACTACATATGTTATAAATTCCAAATTTCCACAACCTGGCAAATACTGGTACACGCTAGCAAATTTAGATTTGCAATTACAGAATATGATTCTAATTTTTTTTTTCTTTGCTCTTTATTCTAACACTACACTAAGTTTACTGTGTTATTTCGCTACAGTTGATATTGTGTAGAACAATAAGAAAATCATAGTGAACAATGCATTCAACAAAATTTCACACACATTTCTAGATACCTATATCTAATAAGTTCAAAAGAAAGGACACACTTAGGGAGGTATTTTGGTGGTCAAGTCACTAATAAGAGATTAGCTGGTTTCCCGGCATAGCCCAGGATGTAATAAAGATTGACTGAAATACATGTTCTAGCTGGTTTCTAGGCGTTGCCAGGGATGTAATATAGACACATTATGTTGTATATTACCTGTTCTCTTCTCCCTAAGGTAAAACAATTTCATATACATGCTGTAAATTAC
Organism: Euprymna scolopes; assembly: GCF_053919585.1. Taxonomy (NCBI): domain Eukaryota; kingdom Metazoa; phylum Mollusca; class Cephalopoda; order Sepiida; family Sepiolidae; genus Euprymna; species Euprymna scolopes. The sequence continues at coordinate 216,508,555 of NC_136527.1, forward strand.
CTATGCTAGGGATAAAACATGAACAATACCAGTCCTAGGGTAGATAAAACAAATAATACATAGAGATGAAAGATTCCTCTCCCCTAAGAATAAAACATATGTTCAATATCTGCTTTTGTTTTTTCATTGTTTATACGGTCCCGAGCAACGCCGGGTAGCCCTGCTAGTCCAAAATAAAAACAAATATTTTTATAATTGTTTCAGTACATTGCTACACAATGTGACATTTGTTGGCGTTTGTAAAAAAAAATCATGAATGTGCTTATATTCCAAAAAAGAAAATATCAGTGCACAGTATTGAAAGTGTTTGAGATTCAAAAGTCTGTAACATTTCTACTAACTTCATAAGATGTCATGTGAGAAACTGAATTGAATATCAAGACATTATCTGAAGCGTTTTTATTTTGGTGTAACGTATGTGTTTACAGTGAACCTTAACTTTTAATAAACAGAGTGAGTTTCGTTCAGGTCCACCAACTTGTTTTCTAGGGGGGTTAAGGTTAGGGTTAGGGGTGTTTGGAATGTGCTGAAAACAAATATCGCAATTTTTTTTTTTTTCAAACAAGGTACAGTGCCACTTTGAAGTAGGGGGCTACTATCGGGGACATAAGTTGCAGGGATATTATGAAGGGAGTTGAGCAGCAAGATATCTGTTCACATTACACTGGAACTTCTGCATGTCAGTACAGTTGGGGAAGCAGGAACCTGGAAGGGAATTCCAAGGTCTAGCAGTTCTGAAGAAGAAACTACTGGAGTAGAAGGCTCTCTTACATCTAGGGATCTCTACTGTGAAGGGGTGGGATTTAGCTGCTTGTCGGGTTTATCGAGGGTAATCATGTCAAAGGGGGTACAAGTGTCTGTAGTTCGTCGGAGCATTCACCATTAAAATCAAAACATATAAATCCTTGTTTTATCATTATTTCCATGGCAGGTGCTCGTCTGAACTCCAATCTCTGGTCCCCCCTCGCCAATCTTTCACGAAAAACTCCCATCTAGCTGAATCCACTGTGAAAAATTTCCCCCACTCTTTATCTGTGCCTAAATCAAAACGCGGATTCCATGAACAAAGCTTCTTTCTTAGAACTGCACCCTGTAATGTGCATCCAGGAGACAAGCGCCCGCGTGTTTGTGTGTTGTGTGGGTGCGTAAGAGAGACGAATGAAAAGGAAAGACTTACCTCGGGGCCGGCTCAACGTTGCCTACCGAAAATAGAGAAAGAAAGATCAAGATGGCGGTCGCCGTCTTTTGTAAAGGATGATATCTCGCAAAGTCACATGAATTCTCGCAATATGCAAATTTAGCCGGCCTGCAACGGCCATAAAAGCGAGTGATTGAAAGACGTTGGGAGAGCGATGATTGACTTGGTCGGAAATCGTGTTGCTGTTGCTTCTCGTGCCGTGTGGGTGTGAGCATATCTTACCGTTGTTGGGTCCGTTCTGTGTAACCGTTCATGTCCGTCAAGGTACCTTGCTAGTTGGATACCGTGCAGAACCGGTGTTTACTGGTTATTGAATTGCTTTACGTTGCTGCAACATTATACATCTACAGAGGGCGCAGTACTTTTAAAGGATTTTCCTTATACATCTACAGAGGGCGCAGTAATTTTAAAGGACTTTCCTTACACATTTTCTACAAGCTATTTCGGCTATTTGCCCTCTAGGACTATAAACGAGTCGAAATTCGACTTAAAGCTCATACCCGAGTTTGACGGGTCCACATCCATTGTCGACTGGGTTGAAAGGGTCGAGCTGACGTGCGACCTTTGTGAGGAAAAAAGGGTACACACTGTGATTCCCCTGAGATTGGGTGGGGGTGCCTTGAGTGTGTATCAGCAACTCAGTGCTGCCGAAAAGGGAGATGTCACCGCAATTAAAGCTGTGCTGTACAAGGCATTCGCCATGGATCCTTGTACGGCCTATGAAAAATTTGCTTCCCGAAAACTTCTACCGGAGGAAAGCGTGGACGTTTTCTTCGCGGAGTTAAAGAAACTCGCAGTCCTATTCGGTGGGGGGGTGTTGGAGCAGACGCTCACGTACGCGTTTGTGGCGGGCCTTCCCACTCGGGTGAAGCAGCTACTGAGAGCCTCAACCAGCGTTTCAACAACGCCCATGGAACACTTGATGGAATATGCTCAAGCCATCATCAAAGATGAGGAGGACCTGGGGGAACCAGTTGTGATGGCGACACAGACAGGCCAGATTGGCGCTCGGGAGATTCCGAATCAGAACCCTGCAAGCAATGGGAAATGTTTTCGCTGCAGCCAACACGGACATTTTGCAAGGAATTGCACCAACAGGGGGCGTGTGCGCTGTTTTAATTGTGGCGGTTTGGGGCATCTAGCCAAAAAACAGTGCGGGAAACGTATCAGGGGAGAGGACGTCAGCGCCACCCTGCTCCCCGAGCAAAATTTGAACAAGGCGCAACCAGTGATGACCGTCTACGTAAACAGGATACCCTGCTCAGCACTTCTCGACTCAGGCTGTTCGCATACTATAGTGAGCGCCAGACTGTGTCCAAGTTGGACTAAGAGAAAGATCAAAGTCACCACAATAGGAGGCGAGACCCAGACATGCTGTGGAGCTGGAACTGTCGAGGTCTACACGGACACCGGTGCAGCCACTAAGATCAATGTGCTCGTGACCCAAGGAAATCTCCTGGGGTTTGACCTGTTGCTCGGATACGATGCCATCAAGGCACTGGAGGGAGTCGCAATTCATCGGGATGGAAAAGTGTGATTCTTGGAGGCCCCAGTGCGTGCAGCGCTCCACATCGATCGGCCGGATTTTACAGTGGATTACGACTCTCGCAAGAGGGCCTGGATTGCATCTTGGAAGTGGACCAAGGGAAGGGCACCGACTAAACTCAAGAATGGGGTTGCAGAGTACCCTATACCCAGTGAGGCCCGAGCAGAATACGAAAGGGAACTAAAGGCGTGGATCCAAGATGGCTGGTTAATCCCCTACCCTGAGGACAAACTTGGGCCACCCAAGGGTCTAATACCCTTGATGGCAGTAGTCCAGCATAACAAGTCGAAAGTACGGCCGGTGCTGGACTATAGGGAGCTTAACAAGCATATTGAAGCCTACACTGCCGATGCTGACGTATGCGCCAGCAAGTTGAGGGAATGGCGTCAGAAAGGCACTAATGTCTCGATATTGGATTTGCGAAAAAGCCTATTTACAGGTGCGAGTTGATGAGACGTGGCCGTTTCAGACAGTTTGGTTCCAGGGGCAGAGGTACTGCCTTACACGCCTCGGCTTTGGCCTAAATGTGGCACCACAGATCATGAAGACTATTTTCAACACAGTATTGTCCCAAGAAAAGCCCATGAGGGACTCAACGTCAGCTTACATTGATGACGTATACGTCAATGAAGATGTACAGTCTGCGTCGTGTGTCAAAGAAAAGTTGGCTCAGTTTGGTCTGGAATGCAAGAATCCTGAACATTTGAGGGAAGGAGCACGTGGATTGGGATTGGATGTTTATGAAGAAGATGGCACCCTACAATGGAGGCGTGGCAGTGAAATTCCAAACATCCCCAACCTCGTTACAAGGCGGACCGTTTTTTCTTGGTGTGGAAAACTTGTTGGTCACTTACCGGTCTGTGGCTGGCTCCACGCAGCTGTTGGTGTAATTAAACGCAGAGCAAATTTAACAACCATGGGTTGGGATGACATATCCGATGATGTCCTACTAACTCTGATGATTAAAGAGACACTGGAGAGAGTGAACAAGAAGGACCCTGCCTGTGGGCGGTGGTGTGTTAACGGAGACAACGTAGGTGTGTGGTTTGATGCCAGTTCTTTGGCGTTGGGAGTATCATTGGAGCAAGGAGGAAACATGTTCGAAGATGCATGTTGGCTGTGGCCCGTAACAGATTCTCAGCATATCAACCTGGCAGAGCTGGATGCCGTTGTAAAGGGGATAAATCTGGCCCTGCAGTGGCAGTCTAAGAAGTTGACCTTGTACACAGATTCTCTCTGTGTCTACCACTGGGTGTCTGACACTTTCAGGACGGACATGAATCTGTACCAAGGCAGCAAGCGAAATGTTAATACGGAGAAGGCTAGACACGCTAAAAAACCTGGTATCTGAGTATGGGCTATCACTGAGCGTCACTCTGGTGCCATCACATTGTAATCGTGCTGACCAACTGACCCGTGTACCTCACAAATGGTATGAAGCCGCGAAGATGGGAATGGAGATTACTGCTCGATCTTGTGCAGTTGCAATTGACCCATGTCAAATACAAAAAATTCATGCACAGAGCGGACATCCGGGTATCAAGAGGATCCTTTATTTTGTGAGGCGCGTATACCCAGCAGTGACCAAGATGGATGTCCGACAGATCATCAGAAATTGTGAGGCTTGCCAGTCTATTGATCCGGCACCAGAGCGATGGCAGAAGGGTCGATTGGAAGTTGAGGGTGTGTGGCAGCAGCTGGCCATGGATATTACCCATTACAGTGGCAAGCCCTTTCTAACTCTCATTGATTGCGGGCCTACAAGATTTGCGGTGTGGCGGAAGATGACCAGACAGGATTCGGCAAATGTTGTTCGCCACCTATCATCCATTTTTTCTGAGCGAGGTGCGCCGGAAGAGCTCCTGACTGACAATGATGCAGCGTTTTGTAGCCAGCAAGTCCGGTAGTTGTTAGATGAGTGGGGCGTCCGACTACGGTTGCGATGTGCGCATGTGCCGTCAGGAAATGGCATTGCTAAAAGAAGCCATCGCAGCATAAAGAGAATTGCTGCCAGGAAGCGATGTACTATTACGGAAGCCACATATTGGTACAATATTACGCCAAAGGACGGGACGTCTCCTTCAACCGCACCTGCGAATGCTATTTACACGTACCGAGTCAGAGTGAAGGGAATCAACACTACGCAGCCAACCGAAGAGGGAACAGATATAAAGTGGGAGATCCAGTGTGGGTGCAGCCCCCAGGAAATCGGTGAACCGACAAGTTTAAGCGAGGACAAATATCCGGAGTGATTAGCCAGCAGTCTGTTTTGATCGATGGAACCCCACGACATGCGCGAGATCTTCGCTCAGCTACCGAGGCGCATCACACAACTACAGAAGAAAGCAGTGAAGCGTCCAGTGATGAGCTGCCGATACACGGATTCAGTGAGCCCCTCCAGAGACTGATAGCGATACTTCGTCTGATGAGGCGGAACCAGATCCAGAGCCCGAATCTGAAACAGTGAATGTACCTCTTCGCATAAGCACACGCACTAAAAGGCCACCCCCACAATGCTCCCTATGTGATCATCAGATCAGGGGGGAGTGTAATGTGCATCCAGGAGACAAGCACCCGCGTGTTTGTGTGGGTGCGTAAGAGAGACGGACGAAAAGGAAAGACTTACCTCGGGGCCAGCTCAGCGTCGCCGACCGAAAATAGAGAAAGAAAGATCAAGATGGCGGTCGCCGTCTTTTGTAAAGGATGATATCTCGCAAAGTCACATGAATTCTCGCAATATGCAAATTTAGCCGGCCTGCAACGGCCATAAAAGAGGGTGATTGAAAGATGTTGGGAGAGCGATGATTGACTTGGTCGGGAATCGTGTTGCTGTTGCTTCTCGTGCCGTGTGGGTGTGAGCATATCTTACCGTTGTTGGGACCGTTCTGAGTAACCGTTCGCGTCCGTCTAGGTACCTTGCTAGTTGGATTCCGTGCAGAACCGGTGTTTACTGGTTATTGAATTGCTTTACGTTGCTGCAACATTATACATCTACAGAGGGCGCAGTACTTTTAAAGGACTTTCCTTACACATTTTCTACATGTGGAACTCTGTTCCGTCTGCCTGCTTCCCACCTGACTACAACTTGGATGTGTTCAAGTCCAACGTTAACAACTTCCTAATGAACCGTCCCCTTAAGTAAACACTTCATCAAATCTCCACACTAACGTAATGTACTTGCAATAACCCTTATCCCTGAGTGGCTTCCGGGCCTTGATAAGTGGTGACCACTGTGTAAAAAAAAAACATAAAAAAGCAATATGATATAAATGCAGGAGTATTTCAGGGGTCTATCCTTGGACCTTCCTAATATTCATAAATTATCTCACTGATGAAATTGTCTCTGAGATGGGTATATATGCTGATGACATGATGCTCTATCATCATCATCATCATAAGCATAAATGAACACATATCTAAGGAAATGGCCGAAACAAGGATGACCTCCAATCTGTAGTGGAATGGGGACAAAAATAGATGGTCACATTCAATGCTACTAAGACTAAGCTTGTTTCCTTCAATAATTACAAGAAACCTCAGCCACCAATAGCAACGGCTAAAGATACATTACCGAAAAGTATTTATTTCAGCCTCTTCGGCTTAACGTTCCCAAAAAACACGAGTTGGAACAGCTACATTAAGAGTATTGCCAGGGTCGCTGCGAGGAAGGTGGGCTCTCTCTACCATGCTAGAAAGTAGGAGATGTCTCTTCGCTGCACGCTGCAATCTCTATCTCACAGAAGAGATGTTGCGAGTTTGTCTTATCGTTATTTTAATGGAAATTGTCTTTCGCTTTCCTGCTTTCCAGCTGACTACAATATGGTTGTCTTCAAGTCCAACGTAAACAAGTTCTTGATGAGCCATTCCACATAAGTTAACAAATTAAACCGAATTTCAATTACTAATGATCACTATTGTTATCCCCAACAAACAGCTAAATCCCACCCCTTCACAGTGATATATTATAAACCCTTTTTAAGAATTCAAAACACAACAACCATTGGTGTAAGCAACAGTCAGTTTTTTATTTCTCCTGTTGTTCTTGCTTATGGTAGATAGAGAGAGAGAGAGATAGAGAGAGAGAGAGAGAGAGAGAGTGGGAGAGCGACAGAGAGAATTATCGTGGCGTCCACTCGGTTGACAAACAAATCTCCAACTGCCATCTTTTTCCTTCTGTCACTTTTTCCTGTCAATCTTTTCAAAACATCCACATAACCAGATTTCTTTCTGTTACATTTTTCATAACAATAACAAGGTTTCTTTATATTTGTGAGAAATATTGAAACAATTCCCATTTATCTTGTCAATTTCTGACATTTCATCCGCAGACGCGTGCCGCATTTTAATTCATGAACATACATATATGTATATACACCTATACACATATATATATACTAGCATGTCAACCCGGCTTAGACCGGGTCATTCGTGTAACACTATATTGTCCAATTGACTACTGTACACTTTTTAATCCTTATCCTCGAGTGGTCTCTGGGCCTTGATAAGTGGTTATGCCTATGTAAAAATAAAAATTACGCCTGAAAGTATCCTGTACCTCTATAAGGCCACCATTCGCGCATGTATGGAGTATTGTTGTCACATTTGAGCTGGTGCATCTGCTGCTAGTCTCTCGCTCCTGGACAGGGTTCAAAAGAGAGTTGCCTGATAGGTCCTGAACTGTCATCCAAGCTTCAACCACTGTCCCATCAACAAATTGTTGCATTTCTCTGCCTGTTTGACAAGTATTTTAATGGTGAATGCTCCGACAGCCTACAAGTCCTTGATGTAAATACCCCAGCCAAATCTGACAGGCAGCAAAATCCCACCCCTTCACAGTAGAAATCCCTTCTACTCTAATAGTTTCTTCCCTAGAACTGCTAGCTCTGTTCCTGCTTCCCATACTCTACTGACATGCAGAAGTTCAAGTGTAATGTGAACAGACATCTTGCTGCTCGACTCCCTACATAGTATTCCTACAACTACTGCCCCCAATGCAGTGGCACTGTGCCTGGTTTGGAATGAAAATGGAATAAATACAAAAAAAAAACCTATAGCTTTATTAAATTAAATTTATTGTCATTGCCGAGCTATTTTTTCTGCAATTTCCCAAAAAAAATAATTGCTCAACTATTTTTTCTGCAAACCCTTCCCCCCAAAATCGCAAAACTTTTTTTTTGCAATTCAAAAAAAATTTTTTTTAAAATAAAAGTGCGAAACTATTTTTTATTAAATTAAATTTATTGTCATTGCCGAACTATTTTTTCTGCAATTTCAAAAACACAAAAAAAAATAATTGCCAAACTATTATTTTTGCAATTTCCGAAAAAGAAAAGTAAATAAATAAATGAAAAAAAGAGACGTTGCGAGCCTATCCTTGTTTTATCGTTATTTCCATGGCAGGTGCTCGTCTGAACTCCAATCCCTGGTCCACCCTCGCCAATCTTTCACGAAAAACACTCGTCTAGCTGAATCCACTGTGAAAAATTTCCCCCACTCTATATCTGTGCCTAAATCAAAACACGGATTCCATGAACAAAGCTTCTTTCTTAGAACTGCACGCCTGTGGAACTCTGTTCCGTCTGCCTGCTTCCCTCCGGACTACAACTTGGGTGTCTTCAAGTCTAATGTTAACAAATTCCTAATGAACCGCCCCCTTAAGTAAACACTCCATCAAATCTCCACACTAACGTAATGTACTTGCAATAACCCTTATCCCTGAGTGGCTTCCGGGCCTTGATAAGTGGTGATCACTGTGTAAAAAAAAAAAAAAAAAAAAAAAAAAAAAAGCCAAACTGCTTTTTCGGCAATTTCAAAAAAAAAAAAAAAAAAAAAAAAGCAAAAATGTTTTTTCTGCAATTTCAAAAAAAAAAAAAAGAAAAAGAAAAAAGTTAATAAAAAAATAACGCACATGAATATAATAATGAATATATATTACATTTTTTAATTTATTTTTAAAGGAATTGTCATGAGCCAGTTTTACTAAATAAATTGTCAGTTTTTATCAGTTTGTATATTTTGTGCAATAAAAACTCAAATCAGCTTTTATTTATAGCGAATCATTCAACTTATATACGTGTTCGCAAGACAATACACGGCAGGGGTCAAATACGAGATAACACATGAACATACAATTCAACGTGTTTTTTTGAGATCTCAGTTCAAGTTAGACGTCATCGTACGTACCAAGCACACAAAACTACATCCCAATAGTGTAGAAGCGCCGAAATAAAAAAATAGAATTTGATGCTTTAAAACATCTAAAAAAAAAAAATGCGACTTTATCGAGTTTTCCGTAAGAATTACTTTTAACAATAAAAAACTTTCGATTCAATGAGGTCCTGGATATGACAGTGGCTAAGTATGAGTTTACTTGTAGCAGATGGTCTTGGATGGGACCTTAAACTGCATCCGATGGTGAGGCTCCAACTTGCAGGCTTTGGGGAGTGTGGAGCCACCCTTTAATTGCCATTGCTCCCAGGTCCACTCTGACCTGGAGTAGTAGTACCTGTTAGGGTCCCAACTATGGGTTAAATAGAAACTGACTTGAAAAAAAAAAAAAAAACAAATACTCTATTAAAAGACTTTTTCTTCAAAATCAGTGGATTCGGCATTAAATAACCTGAAAAGGGTTGATATGCCGTAAAACAAAAACGACCAACCAACTTGTAGCAGGCAATGGCTAAGTAAATGCCAAGGTACAAGAATGCTCGTAGTTGGCAGCAAATGTGTTAATTGGATTCAGGGATCTTTTTTCTTTCTCCTTCTCTGGGTATTTCTTTTCTTTCTTGCAATCTGTGTTTCTCGTTCATCATAGACCCTAACAGTATTCTCTAATATGGCAACCTCTGCGAGTACCTGTGACAGTTGGGCCATAGACACCGCCTACTTATTAGGCTGTGATCATAGTGCAGTTTCTGTATATTTCTTTTGTTGCAGTCTTCTCTAGTATGACACCTGACCTCTGTAATATATTGGACAGGATTATCTCCCTTGCACTTCAATGAACTACGGATTATCTCCCTTATGACACTTTTAATTAAGTGTCAAAAGGTTGACTGGCAAAGTTAATTAAACAATAATTAATTAAATTATAATATTAATTGTTTTATTGAACAGTATAAAATTTGTTAAGGTAGCCAACATTTTTTAAGAACCAAGTGTAATAAACTGTCATTGAGTGCAAAGAGATGGCGACCTTAGCAAAGAACAGGATTTGACCTATAAATCTGTCAATAAAACAAAAACCATCTGTAGGTGTATTGACCTTTCAAAATTATAAACAAATTATACAAGTAAAATTAATTCGGTTTGAAAGTCCGACATTTTAAGTGCAAAGAAATTGGGAATGACAGATAAAACAAAAACAAAGTGCAGACGTTTGCACCTGCTGAAAAATCATAATTTATCAAATTATAAACAATAAATATATTTTTAAGTTGGCAATCATTTTTGGGTCGGCCCAACTTGGAATTGAGTACAAGCTTGGCACAAGGACTGGGCGGCTATACATTATTCATCAACTAATCACAGAATTGCTCCGTATAGCCCCTCCCAATGATTGCAACTAATTGGCCGATTATCTAAAACCAATCAAAGGCTAACCCGAGTGATTGTTACGACGATAGCTATTAGTCGGCAATCCCCATTGGCTGGCCAATCAGACACTGATTGTTCAAGCATTCGGGCCAATAAATAGAGGATACCCAAAGCGAAAAATCGAGTTGGTTCATTTTTTTGCCGCCGCTTAAAGAACCAAATCCGTTGCCATTCTTCATCAACGCTGCTTAATTGCAGTCAAGAGTTTCTAAGAAAACTTTATTCCGCCAGTCAACCACAATCACTCCCATTGCGTGGTGTTTGAAGATTGTGTTAATAAACGTTGTTATTGTTTACAACAAACGCTTTCAGACATTTTTCTTTGATTGCTTGGCAACTTTTCTTCCCTCCAGCAACAAATTCAACCTTCGTCGACTGGGCCATACTCATCTCTTCTTTCTACGGATCTTAAAGCAACGTGGGCGTGGAAGGAAACAGAGAAAGACCAGTCAAGGTATGTGGTAATCACCAAACCATCGGCCAACTCGGGTTCGTGAAGATATCGTACCACACCCTTGCACTTCAATGAACTACCACTAGAGGGCATGACAGTCTTGAAATCTTTTTTCTTTAGTAAATAAAAGGACCGGGAGACGATCTTTCCCTGCGAGACGTACCGTCTGCCGATCTATCTATAATGTTATTTTGTCTGGTGCATTTTTATTCATTATGCATTGTTAATGTTGATATACTTTTTGTATATTTCTTTTGTTGCAGTCTTCTTAGAAATCAAGGGCCCACGACCTGGGGCTAACACTTGACCTCTATATGAGATACATAAATATTCGAATGTTCTTTTAAAGTGCTCTATATCTCCAACACAGAGTGAATAAAAAACTGAGAACATAATTTTCCTTTCCCCAATTAACCATTATCCCTGAGTGGCTTCCGGGCCTTGATAAGTGATAAGTGGTGACCACCGTGTCAAAAAAAAAATAATGATTCTTTAGTGCATTTGCACCGGAGTTGCATTTTTTTGTTGCTGGTTCAAACTACATATTTTTGAAAATTAGGAATTACACATCTCTATATAAATAAAATGAACTCATTTTTTCCCGTCTGATTTTGACATTAATAGGATTAAAAATCAAGATATTTCATGCAAATATAATATGCACAAACGGCAGAACAATATCTGAGGTGTGTTATAGGCTTATTATTTCTCAAATTCCTCGATAATCTTAGATTTCTATACTTTTTCTGCTGAGAAGTCACGGCAAAAATCGGTTAAGATCAATGGAAGTGGTAAAATATTTTCTCTCTAATAAATTCCTCCTCCCCCTGCCACCACTTAACACCATTTGGGGATCGTTCACAAGGAACAGTTGAGAAGAGAACACCGGTTTGGCTTCGTAGTTCTTTCATGTGAAGTTATTTAAAATCACTAAACTAAGCTGCAGTGCTCTGTGGCGTAGTGGCTAGCGTGCTGGACAATTCACATTATATTTTCACGTTCACGCCGACCTACCGTAGTCGGTTTTTTTTTTTCCTAAACAACTGGAATGGACTTTTCTTGGTGGCCGAACTGTTAACGTTGCAGATGTTTTTTTTTTGTTTTTTTTCACACTTTATTTTCCTACTTTTACTCATGACTCCGGGTTTGATCCTTCCTACTTACCTACCATAACATTTTTTAAAACTCCCCCCCCCCGTCCCGGAAACAAACACTCAGGCAATGCCGGGTACCCCCGCTAGTCAGAAATATTGTTTCGCATATGTCTTACGTGTGACGACTTATCGGAAAAATAATTCACAAGAATATGGCTTTTTTTTTTCTCTCTTTTTTTTTATTTTACAAAGTTCTCAGAAATCAAGGGGGTCCACTACCTGGGGCTAACATTTGAACTCTATATGAGATACACAAATATTCAAACTACATATTTTTGAAAATGAAGAATTACACATCGGAAATATAGTTTCGCATATGCCTTACGTGTGACGACTTATCGGAAAAACGTACTTGGCTTTTATATAGATAGAGAATTGCATCAGTAGTGAGATATCTTCTGGAGAGGTAGAAGGATCCCACCATCTTTCCAGCGACCTTGGCAACAGACTTGATGTACGTGTTCCATTTCAGATCAGGAGTAAAGGTCAAACCCAGAAGCTTGTCAAAATATGGAGCCTCCCCAAGACGAGAGCCATCCATTTCAATTGATGCCAGATGTGGATCAGAGCGTTGATGATGTAAAGATAGAAGCTTGGTTTTGGATGCAGTAAAAGTAACCAGCCACCTCTTCCTTCATTGAACCACGTGCTCAAGATCAGAGGAGAGAGAATCAGAGAGAACTTTGTCATTTACGACCTTTGATGTGTTGCTGTAGATGATCGTGTTATCAGCATAGATGTCAACGAATGATTTAAAACTAGAGAATTAAATCCTTCTTAGATAAGAGAAAAATCCAGGTAGTCCTCGACGGTCGCACATCTAAACAATATGATATAAATGCGGGAGTGCCTCAGGGTTCTATCCTTGGACCTCTATTGTTCTTGATATTCATAAATGACCTCCCCGACAACATTGCCTCTGAGATGGGTATATATGCTGATGACACTACAGTCTATGGCAGACACGACAGGAAGACGAATGAACACATTTCTAAAGAAATGGCAGAAACACTAGAGGAAGACCTCCAATCTGTAGTGGAATGGGGACAAAAGTGGTTGGTCGCGTTCAACGCTGCCAAGACTAAACTAGTTTCATTCAATAATTACAAGAAACCTTCTCTACCACCCATAGCAATGGCCAACGACTCTTTATCTGAGAGTCCATCTTTCAAACTCCTTGGCCTAACGTTCACAGGAAACATGAGTTGGAACAATTACATTGAAGGCATTGCCAGGGCCGCTGCAAGAAAGGTAGGCTCTCTACCGTGCTAGAAAACTACTAACACCCGAAAGTATCCTGTACCTCTATAAGGCCACCATTCGCCTATGTATGAAGTATTGCTGCCACATCTGGGCTGGTGCATCTACTACTAGTCTCTTGCTCCTTGACAAGGTTCAAAAGAGAGTCGCAAACCTGATAGGCCCTGAACTGGCATCTAAGCTTCAGCCTCTGTCCCATCGACGAAATGTTGCATCCCTCTGCCTTTTCTACAAGTATTTTAGTGGTGAATGCTCTGACGAACTGCAATCACTTGTGCCCCCACGACGCGAGCACCCTCGACAAACCCGACAGGCTACTAAATCCCACCCCCACACTGTAGAGATCCCTAGATGTAAAAGATCTTTTTACTCCAATAGTTTCTTCCCCAGAACCGCAAGACTCTGGAATTCCATTCCAGGTCCCTGCTTCCCCAACAGTACTGACATGCAGAAGTTCAAGTGTAACGTGAACCGACACCTTGCTGCCCAAATCCCTACATAGTACCCCAGTAGTTGTTGCCCCTGATAGTAGCCCCCTACACAAAGTGGCAATTTGCCCTGTTTGGGGTGAAAATGTAAAAAAAAAAAAAAAAAGAATAGATGTCAACGAATGATTTAAAAGTAGAGAATTGTCGGAAACATATCTGAGATAAGCGGAGAGCACATACCACACATGGAAATAAATGCAAGTGAGAAGAGAGCCATAGTTAGCTTGTAGTACTCACATCCCCTGGACAGAGCAGCAAGAAAGAGGATTAATGGTTTCAGACACTCTGTCACGTGATTGTGGTTGGACAAGCCAGGATGAAATAGATTTCAAATCTCGAAGTCGTGAGAAGTTGCTCCTGCCTGTGGTTGTAGCGGGTGTCAGCTGTTATAGATTTTTGTGGGTGGCATCTTAGGGATTATTGCTAAAAATCTATCACGAGCCAGCAACACTACTTGCAAGAAAGCAAAAGAAATAGGAGTTAAGTGATAAGTGGTGACCACCGTGTAAAAAAAAAAAAAATGATTCTTTAGTGCATTTGGGAAAAGATGACCAACACAATTCACAAGGATATGGTTTTTCTCTTTATATTTTTAGTTTTCTTCCTCTGAAGATTGTAAACCAGCTGCCAACATTCCCTGCTTTTTATTGAAACCAACCGAGAGCTCTTTTTAATCTCCTTGTTGTTCCCTTAAGTGCAATTGTCTGAATCTCTTTTGCACTTGGTTCACCAGAAATATTAGTTAGGTAGGACTTCAGGTTCTTCTTCATAAGCCCTGTGGCATGTGTGTATGTGTGGGAGTCTGTATGCTTGTGTGTGTGCGCGTGGGTTTTTGTGGGTGTGTGAGTGTCTGTACATGTCTGTGTGTATTTGTGTGTGTGTGTGTGTGCGTATGTGCATGCATCCATGTGTCTGTTTTTTTTAATTTTTTTTTTATTTTTCTTCCTTTGAAGATTGTAATGCTGGGTATGGGACAGCCAAACCAGCTGCCAACATTGCCCCGCTTTTTTATTGAAATGAACCGAGAGCTCTTTTTAGTATTCTCGTTGTTCCCTTAAGTGCAATTGTCTGAATCTCTTTTGCACTTGGTTCACCAGGAATATTAGTTAGGTAGGACTTCAGGTTCTTCTTCATAAGTCCTGTGGCACCTATGATAACTGGTATGATCGATATCCCCTTTAGGTTCCAGTTTCTTTTCATATCATACATGAGACCGTGGTATTTGGTCTGTTTCTCTCTTTCAGCTCTGTTAAGACCACCATCATTAGGGACACTCACTTCAATCAAGGTTGCAACTCTCTCTGACGTATTTCATATAACTATGTCAGGTTTCACAGCAGCATTTTCAAGTTAGGTGGCTGTAGGGATTACATGTTTGTAATGTATGGTATATAAGTCATTTCCAACTGGTCTTCCAGGTTGATGTTCCCAGGATTTGCTGCTACATTGGATGTTTAATTTTTTCTCGTTTTTTTATTTTATTTATTTTTTTTTTACACAGTGGTCACCACTTATCAAAGCCCAGAAGCCACTCAGGGATAAGGGTTATTGCAAGTACATTACGTTAGTGTGAAGATTTGATGAAGTGTTTAATTAAGGGGGCGGTTCATTAGGAATTTGTTAACATTGGACTTGAAGACATCCAAGTTGTAGTCCGGAGGGAAGCAGGCAGACGGAACAGAGTTCCACAGGCGTGCAGCTCTAAGAAAGAAGCTTTGTTCATGGAATCCACGTTTTGATTTAGGCACAGATAAAGAGTGGGGGAAATTTTTCACAGTGGATTCAACTAGACGGGTGTTTTTTGTGAAAGATTGGCGAGGAGGGACCAGAGATTGGAGTTCAGACGAGCACCTGCCATGGAAATAACGATAAAACAAGGATAGGCTTGCAACGTCTCTTCTGTGGGAGAGAGGTTGCAGAGTAGAGAAAAGGGCATCCCCCACTAAGCCACGAAGTCTATTTTGTACTCTGTCAAGGCAGGATAGGCTGTTTTTAGCAGCTCCTGCCCAGATATGGCAGCAGTATTCCATCCTTGTTATTTAACTTCAGTTGAAATTCTCAGAAATCAAGGGGCCCAAGACCTGGGGCTAACACTTGACCTCTATATGAGATACATAAATATTCGAATGTTCTATTAAAGTGCTTTATATCTCCAACACAGAGTGAATAAAAAACTGAGAACATAATTTTCCTCTCCCCAATTTACCATTATCCTTGAGTGGCTTCCGGGCCTTGATAAGTGGCGACCACCGTGTAAAAAAAAAAAAAAAAAAAAAAAAATACAAAAACATTTTAATATGTTGTAGTATATCTTTTTTTCTGGTTTATTAGTCTTACTTGATTCCAGGACAAAAATTTATCTAGTCTGGTGGAGTATCCAGCTTCGTGCTATTACTTGAAGTAACATCACTTAGAGAAGCTGCACCATTCCTGGGCAACGAATACGAAATGTAATTTTGAATATTTGAGTCCAACCAAGAGATCTTTTCAGGATTCTAGCCTTAGACACTCAAGATTAATGTCTAGTAGGCATTCAAGTTCTCTCTTTTTTTTTTTTTTCATTTTTCTTAAACTTTTTCTTCTAGGGGGTGGGACATCCAACCAGATGTCTGACATTTACCCCTATTTTAGTGAGTCCAACCAAGAGATCTTTTCAGGATTCTAGCCTTAGACACTCAAGATTAATGTCTAGTAGGCATTCAAGTTCTCTCTTTTTATTTTTTCATTTTTCTTAAACTTTTTCTTCTAGGGGATGGGACATCCAACCAGATGTCTGACATTTACCCCTATTTTAGTGAGTCCAACCAAGAGATCTTTTCAGGATTCTAGCCTTAGACACTCAAGATTAATGTCTAGTAGGCATTCAAGTTCTCTCTTTTTTTTTTTTCATTTTTCTTAAACTTTTTCTTCTAGGGGATGGGACATCCAACCAGATGTCTGACATTTACCCCTATTTTAGTGAGTCCAACCAAGAGATCTTTTCAGGATTGTAGCCGTCCCTTTCAGTGCAATCGTTTGTATTTCACTTGCACTTTGTTCACCGGGTATGCTTGCTATGTACTTTTTAAAATTCTTTTTCATAAGCCCCGTTGCTCCTATGATGACTGATATAATTGAAACGTCTTTTAATTTCCAATTTCGTTTCATATCATACATAAGTCCTTGATACTTTGTTATCTTTTCCCTCTCAGCTCTGTTAAGCCCTGTATCATTGGGTACACTGACCTCTATTACGGTCGATTTTTTGTGTGCTCTGTCCCAAATCACTATATCTGGTTTAACAGCTGCGTTTTCAAGATATGTAGCAGTAGGGATTATGTAGTCATAGTGAATAGTGTAGTTGTCATTCCCAACTGTTCGTTCGGGTATATGTTCCCAGGATTTTTTACTACACTGAATGTTGAGTTTCTTACATATCTTCCAGTGAAGGTATTTGCAAACTCCGTTATGGCAATCTGTATAATAACCATCTCCAAGTAGGACTTTGCAACCAGAAATCAGGTGGCCCACACTCTCAACCTCAGTGCTACAGAACCTGCATTTATTATTGTTGCTTAGACCACTCATCTTTTTGAAGGCGTTCGTCATGAGGCCCTGGTCTTGTGCAGCCAATATCAACCTCTCTTGGTCGTAATGGAGGGATCCTCTTTTGAGCCAGTCCAGGGAATCTCAGTATGTGTTTGTCTATGGACAACTAAATTCGATTTGGCCGTGAAAGAATACCCACAAATATGGCATAATATTCTCATTGTGTTATAGTTTTTTTTTATTTTTTTATTCAATTTTCACCCCAAACAAGGCACAGTGCCACTTTGAAGCAGGAGGCTACTATCAGGGACTTAATTAGCGGGGTCATTATGAAGGGAGAAGAGTAGAAAGATGTTTGTTAACATTACACTTGAACTTCTGCATATCGTTGCAGTTGGGAAAGCAGAATCCCGGAAGGGAGTTCCAAAGACCCGCAGTTCTGGGGAAGAAACTATTGGAGTAAAAGGCTTTCTTGCACCTAGGGATCTCTACTGTAAAGGGATGAGACTTAGTAGCTTGTCGGGTTTGTCGGGGGTAGTTACGCCAAGGAGGTACAAGTGTTTGCAGTTCGTCAGAGCATTCACCATTGAAGTATTTGTAGAACAAGCAGAGGGATGCAACATCTCGTCGATGGGACAGAGGTTGAAGCCTAGATGACAGTTCAGGACCTATCAGGTTGGCGACTCTTTTTTGAACCCTGTCCAGGAGCGAGAGACAAGCAGCAGATGCACCAGCCCAGATGTGACAACAGTACTCCATACATGGGCGAATGGTTGCCTTATAGAGGTACAGGATACTTTCGGGTGTTAGAAGTTTTCTAGCACGGTAGAGAGAGCCCACTGGCAGGATACTGGCAGTTATAGTTAGTGGATTTGCACTTATGTTGCATATTTTCGTTGCTGTTTCAAACTACATATTTTTGAAAATCAGGAATTACACATCGGGAATATTGACAGTGTGTTTGTTTCGCATATGCCTTACGTGTGATGACTTATCGGAAAAAGATGAACCACATAATTCACAAGGATATGGTTTTTCTCCAGTGTGTGTTCGTCTATGGACAACTAAATTCGATTTGGCCGTGAAAGAATACCCACAAATATCACACGCGAACGGCTTCACACCAGAGTGCAGCCGCCGATGCACCGTTAAATTCGACTTTACTGCGAATGATGTGTCGCACACCTCACATGTAAACGGTTTCTCTCCAGAATGTGATCGTAGATGTCGTGTCAGCTGCGATTTGTCTGTAAATGTTGACGTGCAGAGCGGACACTCGTGTACATTATCGCCCGAATGTTTCCGCAGGTGGCTCACCAGGTACGCCTTGCGTTGGAACACCAGCCCGCACACTTGGCACGAATGTGGTTTGTCTTCAGCGTGGACCTGCATGTGACGGACCAATGTCGACTTCCACGAATATGAAGATTTGCAGATGTCACAGGAATACGGTTTCACTCGCACGTGTGTTTGTAAATGTCGGAGCAAACTGGAATCATCGTCAAACGATAGATTACACGTTCCGCAAGTATAACGTTTTTCATTATTGTGCAGTTCGATATGACTTAACAAGTCCGATTCCTCACTGAAATTGAAGGTACATATCTCGCAGGTATAAATTTGCTCACCCGTGTGTGTCAGTCCGTGACTCGCTAACGCAGCATCGGTTGCAAATAATAAACCGCAGACGTTACACTTACATGATGGCTTCTCGTGGTCCGTTTGCATGTGCTTGTTCAGACTAGACTTCCATGAAAACGAAACTCCGCAAACCTTGCAAGTAAACATCTTTTCCCCCGCATCGACAGTGTGTGTCTGTCCATGAACTGTTAACGCCGACTCTGTCGAGAATGGCAAGCTGCAAATCGTGCACCTATACAACTGTCGCACCTGGTGCGTCTTTGCGTGTTGATTCAAACCCGACCGCCATGAAAACGCAGCGTGGCACACTTCACAATGAAACGTCTTCTCTCCCGAGTGCGCGCGCATATGTCTTACCAAGCTCGAGCGCACGGTAAAAGCAGAGCCACACACTTCGCAAACATAAGGTTTCACACGCACATGTGTCCGCAGATGCTCTCTCAACGAGGACTCCTCTGCAAATGACGAACCACACCAATCACAGATAAAACATTTATCACCTGCGTTATCATTTTGTTCCAGCTGGAGATGGGGCATCCTACTGGATGCCAGACATTCACCCGTTGCCTCATACATTCCAACCTTTTTAAAAATCTAACTGTTCATTTAAATGCAATTGTTTGTATCTCTCTTGCACCTGGTCCACCGGGTATATTTGCCAGGTACTTTCAGAAAAATATTTTTCTTCTCTATGAATCCAGTTGCTCCTAGTATTTATTCATCTATTTATATTTTTCTGGATTCCAGGACAAGAATTTATCTAGTCTGGTTGAGTATCTTTGCATATTTCTTCTGCATCTTTTTCATCTCCTGAAAAGAAAAATACAATTAAAATATGGTCAGACAACTTGCAAAATACAATTAAAATATGGTCAGGCAACTTGCTAAATGCAATTAAAACTGACATAACTCCAGTTCAAACAGGCAGAAGTATATAGAAGCCAGAAGTAACTGTAAGAAAGAAATAGCGACAACTAAGAGAGAATTTACTGAAACCACAAAAAAACGCATCAAAGCACAGAAATTAGGAACCCGCGACTTCTGGAAAATCTACAACAGTGTAGTAAATAATGGTCAATCAACAATTCCCCCACTATCCAACAATCATGAGGTTGTTTACTCTGCAACTGAGAAGGCTAGCATGCTCGCCAGTCGGTTTGCCTCTAACTCCACACTGGACCCTGCCAACCACCCCCTCCCTGACTTTCCTTTGCAGACAGATGCCAGACTAGATGATCTGAAAACCACCCCTTCTCATATGCATGCTATCATAAGAAATCTTGACACTACAAAAGCATGTGGACCTGATCTCATCCCGGCTGTGCTATTAAAAAAGAGCTCAGCCGAAGTAGCCCCAGTTCTCTCCAAACTTTACAACAAATGCCTTAATGAATCTTGCTTTCCTGCCTGCTGGAAAACTGCTTTTGTAGTACCAGTTTTCAAAAATTGTGGCGAAAGAACTGACCCAGTAAATTATCGCCTCATTAGCCTCCTCCCACTTTTCACCAAAATATTTGAGACAATAATTAACCAAGCTCTAGTCCATCACCTTACAGATGCTAAACTTCTGACTGACCAACAATATGGATTTAGGCAACACCGTTCAACAGCAGATATTCTAACTGTAATCTTAGAACATATATACCAGTCTACCGCTCTAGATATATCTAAGGCTTTTGACAGGGTATGGCATGAAGGTCTTCTCAGGAAAATCAGACCATATGGTATCACTGGAAGAATACATGACATAATTAAATCCTTTTTAGATAAGAGAAAAATGCAGGTTGTCCCCAACGGTCATACATCTAAACAATATGATATAACAAATGAACACATATCTAAAGAAATGGCAGAAGCACTAGAGGATGACCTCTGATCTGTAGTGGACTGGGGACATAAATGGATGGTCACACTCCATACTGCCAAGACTAAACTCGTATCCTTCAATAATTACAAGAAACCTTCTCTACCACCAATAGCAATGGCCAATGACTCTTTATCTGAAAGTACATCCTTTAAACTCCTCGGACTAATGCTTTCAGGAAACATGAGTTGGAACAATTACATCGAGAGTATCACCAGGACCGCTGTGAAGAAGGTAGGTTCTCTCTACTGTGCTAGAAAGCTACTAACGCCCAAAAGTATCTTATACCTCTATAAGGCTACCATTTACCCATGTATGGAGTATTGTTGTCATATTTGGGCTGGTGCATCTGCCACTAGTCTCTCGTTCCTAGACAAGGTTCAAAAAAGAGTCGCCAATCTGATAGGTCCTGAACAGTCATCTAAACTTCAGCCGCTGTCCCATCGACGAAATGTTGCATCCCTCTGCCTTTTCTACAAGTATTTAATGGTGAATGCTCTGACAAAATGCAAGCACTTGAGCCCCCCTCGGCGTAAATACCCCCACAAACCCAACAAGCAGCTAAATCCCACCCCTTTAAAGTAGAGATCCCTAGATGTAAGAGAGCCTTCTACTCCAGCGGTTTCTTCCCCAGGACAGCTAGACTTTGGAATTCCCTGCCGGGTCACTGCTTCCCCAACTGTACTGACATGCAGAAGTTCAAGTGCAATATGAACCGACATCTTGCTGCCCAACTCCCTACACAGTACCCCTGAAGCCTATATCCCTAAAGTGGCAATATGCCTTGTTTGGGGTGAAAATATAATTAAAAACATATATATATATATATGGTCAGACAACTTGTAAAATATAATTAAATTATGGTCAGACAACTTGACAAAATACAATTAAAATATGGTTAGACAACTTGCTAAATAAAATTAAAATATGGTCAGACAACTTGCTAAATACAATTAAAATATGGTCAGACAACTTGCTAAATACAATTAAAATATGGTCAGACAACTTGCTAAATACAATTAAAATATGGTCAGACAACTTGCTAAATACAATTAAAATATGGTCAGACAACTTGCTAAATACAATTAAAATATGGTCAGACAACTTGCTAAATACAATTAAAATATGGTCAGACAACTTGCTAAATACAATTAAAATATGGTCAGACAACTTGCTAAATACAATATAGATATGGTCAGACAACTTGCTAAATACAATATAGATATGGTCAGACAACTTGCAAAGTACCATTAAAATATGGTTAGACAACTTGCAAAATACCATTAAAATATGGTTAGACAACTTGCAAAATACCATTAAAATATGGTTAGACAACTTGCAAAATACCATTAAAATATGGTTAGACAACTTGCAAAATACCATTAAAATATGGTTAGACAACTTGCAAAATACAATTAAAATATGGTTAGACAACTTGCAAAATACCATTAAAATATGGTTAGACAACTTGCAAAATACAATTAAAATATGGTTAGACAACTTTCTAAATACAATTAGGATATGGTTAGACAACTTGCTAAATACAATTAAAATATGCTCACACAACTTTCTAAATATATGGTCAGACAACTTGCGATATACAATTAAAATATGGTCAGACAACTTCCAAAATACAATTAAAATATGGTCAGACAACTTGCTAAATACAATTAAAATATGGTTAGACAACTTGCAAAATACAATTAAAATATGGTTAGGCAACTTGCAAAATACAATTAAAATATGGTCACACAACTTGCAAAATTCAATTAAAACATGGTTAGACAACTTGCAAAATACAATTAAAATACTCCAGTAGTTTCTTCCCCAGAACTGCTAGACTTTGGAATTCCCTTCCGGGTCCCTGCTTCCCATTACTGTACTGACATGCAGAAGTTCAAGTGTAACGTGAACCGACATCTTGCTGCCCAACTCCCTACATAGTATCCCTGATGCTTATGTCCCTGATAGTAGCCCCCTACATCAAAGTGGCAATGTGCCTTGTTTGGGGTGAAAATGTAATAAAAAAAAAAAAAATTATTGCAGTGAAACCAAAACTACTACTACTACCACCATTACAGTATAATCTCGCCACTTCTCTTTCTCTCTATCCTTCCTTTTTCCTTCTCCCCTTCTTTTCTCTCTATGTGAACAGAGGTTTTAACCAATCAGAACAGGAAGGAAGGAAGGAAAGACATAAAATACTCAAGCTGGAAGACGGCCGAGAGACAAGTTGGAGAGACAAGTTGTTTTGGAGTTATTTGAATATCCCGAACTTTCTATGACCCGATACAGCTTACAATCTTACTGTAACCTTTATTTTATTTTTAATTCAATTTTCACCCCGAACAAGGCACAGTGCCACTTTGAAGCAGGGGGCTACTATCAGGGACTTAATTAGCGGGGTCATTATGAAGGGAGATGAGTAGAAAGATGTTTGTTAACATTACACTTGAACTTCTGCATATCAGTGCAGTTGGGAAAGCAGAATCCCGGAAGGGAGTTCCAAAGACCCGCAGTTCTGGGGAAGAAACTATTGGAGTAAAAGGCTTTCTTGCACCGAGGGATCTCCACTGTAAAGGGATGAGACTTAGTAGCTTGTCGGGTTTGTCGGGGGTAGTTACGTCGGGGAGGTACAAGTGTTTGCAGTTCGTCAGAGCATTCACCATTAAAGTATTTGTAGAACAGGCAGAGGGATGCAACATCTCATCGATGGGACAGAGGCTGAAGCCTAGATGACAGTTCAGGACCTATCAGGTTGGCGACTCTCTTTTGAACCCTGTCCAGGAGCGAGAGACAAGAAGCAGATGCACCAGCCCAAATGTGACAACAGTACTCCATTCATGGGCGAATGGTTTCCTTATAGAGGTATAGGATACTGTCAGGCGTAAGTAGTTTTCTAGCACGGTAGAGGGAGCCAACCTTCCTTGCAGCAGCCTTGGCAATGCTCTCAATGTATCTATTCCAGTTCATATTCCCTGTAAACGTTAGGCCGAGGAGTTTAAAAGATGCTGAAACGTATATAAAAACCGTTTCGTTTTTTAAATGTCTTGTTTTGTTGTTATTATTGTCCCCAGGTCTGTTTCTAGACTGTTCCAACACTCCCATCTTCTGATTAATTTTGACGGCTCTCCAAGAGGGGGACCCGCCAAAATGGTGACCTGCCCAACAAAAGTTAAACTATGATAACCACCATACTATAAACTGGAGATTAGATGAACACTTGCCATGAAAATAACGATAGAGCAGAGAAAGTTTTAAATATTTTGGTTGACATGGGGTATGCATAGGTTATTTTGCTTTTCAGTATCTCTCTCTTTTTTTTTTTTTTTTTTTACACAGTGATCACCACTTATCAAGGCCCGGAAGCCACTCGGGGATAAAGGGTTATTGCAAGTACATTACGTTAGTGTGGATATTTGATGAAGTGTTTACTTAAGGGGGCGGTTCATTAGGAATTTGTTAACATTGGACTTAAACACATCCAAGTTGTAGTCCGGAGGGAAGCAGGCAGACGGAACAGAGTTCCACAGGCGTGCAGTTCTAAGAAAGAAGCTTTGTTCATGGAATCCACGTTTTGATTTAGGCACAGATATAGAGTGGGGGAAATTTTTCACAGTGGATTCGGCTAGACGGGTGTTTTTCGTGAAAGATTGGCGAGGGAGGACCAGAGATTGGAGTTCAGATGAGCACTTGCCATGGAAATAACGATAAAACAAGGATAGGCTCGCAACGTCTCTTCTGTGGGAGAGAGGTTGCAGGGTAGAGAAAAGGGCATCCCCCACTAAGCCACAAAGTCTATTTTGTACTCTGTCAAGGCAGGATAGGCTGTTTTTAGCAGCTCCTACCCAGATATGGCAACAGTGTTCCATCCTTCGACGTACTGAAGTTATTTGAAAATTCCCGAACTTTCTATGATCCGATACAACTTACAGGCTTTAACCTCGGATGCTGAAACGTATATAAAAACCGTTTTGTTTTTTAAATGCCTTGTTTCTTTGTAATCATTAATCTTTTTGAGAAGCGGTATACGTTATTTACTGTTTTACATCGTTCACCATCCTGCCCTCAACAATATTCGAGTTTGGGTCTTTCTTTGATCTCCTTTGTTTTACTGATTTTGGATATTTTGCCATTTTATTTGTATTAACACTTTAACCTACTAATGCGTGATGCCTATGTAAAAAAAAAAAAAGACTCAAAATTCAATATTGTTGAGGGCAGGATGGTGAATCTAGAAGTGTGAGCCATTTTGAGTTTCAGATGGTTCGCTGTTACACACAAGTCCTGGGAGGTGACTTGTTTGTAGTAGACAGTTTTAAATATTTTGATTGCATTTGCGACTTTGAAAAATCAAAGTGGTGACTAGAAATAATGAATTTAGAGAAAGTTTTAAATATTTTGGTTGACTTGGGCATAGGTTATTTTCCTTTTCAGTATCTCTAGATGACTTGCGATAATCACAAAAATTGATCCTCCATTCCAAAAAATTGTCCATTAGACTTGAACACAACCATATTGTAGTCAACCGGAAAGCAGGAAAAACGGAAGACAATTCCACAGGCGTGCAGTTCTAAGAAAGAAGCTTTCTTCATGGAATCTACGTTTAGGTTTAGGCACAGATAAAGAGTGGGGGGAATTATTGATAGTGTTTACAGCTAGACGAGTGTTTCTTGTGAAAGTTTGGCGAGGGGGGACCATAGATTGAAGCTCAGTCGAACACTTTCCCTGAAAATAACGATACATCAGAGACAAACTCGCAACATCTCTTCTGTGAGATAGAGGTTGCAAGGAAGAGAAAAGGACATCTCCTACGAGGCTACGAAGTCTATTTTGAACTCTATCAAGGCAGGACAAGTCCTTTCTAGCAGCTCCTGCCCAGATGTGGCAACAATATTCCATCCTTGGACATACCTGGCTCTTATATAGATAGAGAATAGCATCAGCAGTGAGATATCTACTGGATCGATAGAAAGATCCCACCATTTTTCCAGCGTCTTTTTTTCCAGAGTCTTTCTTTGATCTAGTTAGTAGATATGAAACTGAAACTAACACTGTTTTACTGATTTTGGATATTTTGCCAAACGGCTTATAATTTCAGAATAGAATTAGACATAATCATAAGTTTCCATCTAAGAGCACTTAGAATATGTAGCCCCAAAACTTTTGCACAATGAAATACATTGAAGATACTTCTTAAAACCTAAAATATATTCATTTTTTTATCTATAACTCTGGAAGAAAGGCATAGAAAAAAAGTAAATAGTAAATAATTTAACGGTGTGAAGCCTTGTTTCGTTATTATTGTCCCCAGGTTTGTTTCTAAACCATGCAAACACTCCAGTCTTCTGATTAATTTTGACGACTCTCCAAGAATTATCGTCGAGAACTCTTGGCCTGAAGGCCTAATCCCCCAACGCGGGTGATTACAGAAACATGTATGCACATATGTAGCCATAAATGTTTGTATAAATAAATTTCACATACCTGCTCTGTTTACTCATTGAGCACTCTTTGATTGACACATGTTGTTTCATTGGATGTACTTCTAGGAAACTAAACTCTACTGGCTATATATATATATATATATATATATATATATCCTTTAGACGAGGACTGTACAAAATTGAAACAACTCTAAATTAACTTAATAACATTGGGTTTATATTAAAACTGAAGATTGGGAGAACCAGTAGAGAAATTCCAAATGATCAATACGAATGTTAAAAAAATATTTCAAAAATAAAAAAAAAAACGTTTAAAACAAACCGACAATTAAAAAATATATAAATAAAAAAACATACATATTTTCCTTTTCAGTATCTCTAGATGACTTGCGATAATCACGATGCGAAAATTGATCCTCCATTCCAAAAAATTGTCCAGTTAACAGGGCTCTACATTGCATTTGCGACTTTGAAAAATCAAAGTGCTGACTAGAAATAATGAATTTAGAGATTGTATTTCTTGCACTGACCAACTTCCAAAGTCCACTACTGAGTGAAAAATATCTTTTCAACTTTTATTTTCCATTTCGATTTAAAAGCCAAGTACGTCCAAGGATGGAATACTGTTGCCATATCTGAGCAGGAGCTGCTAAAAACAGCCCATCCTGCCTTGACAGAGTACAAAATAGACTTTGTGGCTTAGTGGGGGATGCCCTTTTCTCTACCCTGCAACCTCTCTCCCACAGAAGAGACGTTGCGAGCCTATCCTTGTTTTATCGTTATTTCCATGGCAAGTGCTCGTCTGAACTCCAATCTCTGGTCCCCCCTCGCCAATCTTTCACGAAAAACACCCGTCTAGCCGAATCCACTGTGAAAAATTTCCCCCACTCTTTATCTGTGCCTAAATCAAAACGCGGATTCCATGAACAAAGCTTCTTTCTTAGACTACAACTTGGATGTCTTCAAGTCCAACGTTAACAAATTCCTAATGAACCGCCCCCTTAAGTAAACACTTCATCAAATCTCCACACTAACGTAATGTACTTGCAATAACCCTTATCCCTGAATGGCTTCCGGGCCTTGATAAGTGGTGATCACCGCGTAAAAAAAACGAAAAAAAAAACAAGATGCCGGTAATTTTTCATCTGCTAACATGATTAAAGTCGTTTTGTTAATAATTCAGTAATATTCAGGTAATTTTGACTGCATCATTTGGAAGCCTA
This sequence comes from Euprymna scolopes, assembly GCF_053919585.1. NCBI lineage: Eukaryota > Metazoa > Mollusca > Cephalopoda > Sepiida > Sepiolidae > Euprymna > Euprymna scolopes. The sequence continues at coordinate 216,535,954 of NC_136527.1, forward strand.
TAGTGTAGAAGCACCAATATCTTTATCAATGGCAGGGTTCTACAACTAGAAACAATGAATTTAGAGATTGTATTTCTTTCACTGACCATCTTCCAAAGCCCACTACTATACGTTAGTTTTTCTTCAATAACTCGATAATTCATAATGGATTTACTTAGAATACATACACACACACACACATACATATATATTGACATCACAATGGGTCCCCGATACTGTGTTGATTACTGAGTTGGTAGGTTTGTACTTACTAAAGGAGATGAACAGAAAAATACCTTGTTTAAATGGGAGAGGGGCTATATAGGGATGACGCACTGGTTATAATTAATTCCAGCGATCGAATTACTGAAAAAAACTAGGAAAATATCAGAAATGTTTTTAATGAAATGGGATTAGAAATAGCAATAGACAGCAATTACAAAGAAGTAAACTTTCTAGACATTACTCTAAATCTTTCTATCTAAAACCAAACGAAATTTCGTTTGGTTTTAGATACAAAGGTAATAATCTTTGAAGAAGGCGTATGGCAGAATCTCGCAAGCATGGAAAATTAAATGTATAAAATACCAAGCAAGATTATCAGTTTAATAGAAAATGCAATGAAAACTTGAAGTGAAAGCTGATGGACAAGACGGAACTGAGATTAAAATACAAAATACTACCTTCCAAGTGTTCAAGGAGGGGGTGCTCCTGCCCTTGTTTACGAAGAGACGGAAATATGCATGCTCACCTCATGACGGTCTGTGCAGTAAGATAAAAAGGTAATAATCTTTGGATGTAGAATTGTAAACTTATTATGTCAGTACTATTCATCATAGTCATAATATCCCTTAACAACATATTAAGAAAATGCCAAGCCGGATACAAGTTGACAAATGCAGTGATAATAAAATCATTTTAAATGTATAAAAATATGGAATTCTTACTAAACAAAGTTTAATATACATCACAAATAATATTATCTCCAATTACAGCAAATTTCATAACATTATCTCAAATAGATATGGAGCTATGTCACATTATAATAGTACTGTATTTTCAACCATGGCGGCCATTTTGTTTTTGCTCTAAAAAATTAATAAAAGCCTAATTGAATGGGCATCCACCTGAAAAACCTTCAGTATCGACCCCTCTAACAGTCTGACATGAATGCCTGCTCCTAACATTCCGTACCCGCTAAAGTGATTTCTAGGCCTCTTTTCAGATTTTGCCTCCTGACTAATTAAGAAAATGCCAAGCCGGATACAATTGACAAATACAGATTAAAGAATGTACCATCTAATGTACATGGATAACCTGGAGTTGTTGTAAAGACCAAGAAGGAATTAGAGACGCTAAGACACATAACCAGAATCCTCAGTTAGGATATTAGAATGGAATCCGGCATGGAAAAAGTGTGCGCTCCTGATCTAAGAAGGGGAAAACTGGAAGCAACAGAAGGTAAGATACTACCCAACCAAACAGATGAGGGCACTAGGTGAGTATGATGATTAAAAATATTTGGGAAGCAGACACGATTAAAACAACAGAAATAAAAGGGAAAATTGGAAAGAATTATCTCAGAGGAACCTGAATACAACCCGCTTATCTACCAAAGAGAATGGTCCCCATATCTCTCTACGTGTCATTTCAAACGTCCACTGTTAACTTCTTATAAAATATTCCATTTACTTATAGAAAAGTTTCCTGTCTGGCCATATTTTACAATTCTACATCCAAAGATTATTACCTTTGTATCTAAAACCAAACGAAATTTCCTCTTACTGCACAGACCGTTATGAGGTGAGCACGCATATTTCCGTCTCTCCGTAAACAAGGGCAGGAGCACCCCCTCCCTCAACACTAATTAGGGTAGGTTAGTTAGTTTTGAAAAGCCTATTGCCTAGGTTTAATTGTAAAAATTAATTATAATTTGTATATTGTATTGTGATATATTTTTTGTAAAATAAACAGTTAAGATTATACAATATATATTACAATTGTGTCGCGTGTCAAGTTTTTGAGCCTCCCCAAGACGAGAGCCATCCATTTCAATTGATGTCAAATGTTTAGATTTAGTTATTTGCAAGAATAATGACAATCGTTCTGCAATCCTAGAATTAAATATCTATTTGTGCTACTATTTCTCAGTGTGTGTGTGTGTGTGTGTGTGTGTGTGTTGTGGCACTATTTTTCAGTGTCACAGTTGCTAACACACTCTACAGCATGGCCAAGTGGTGATTTGGCCATAAGCGTAGAGATATACAGAAATGCAATCCCAGAATTCCCTTTCTAGAGCGATCCTTTTTTCGGCCAGACAACATGGGGTAAGCACGCATTTTTCTGTCTCTCCGTAAACGAGGGGGGAGGGCACCCTCTTTCCATCAGCACAAGTTAGGACTATCTACGTAGCTCAGTCTAATAATTTTTAAAGCTTAAGTATCAATTGCTTTTGATCCTTTTTGTACAACATTGTAAAATATTGTAAAATATTTATGTATTGAAATAAAATAGTTAAGAATTCTCATATATATTACGATTGTGTCGGGTTGTGTGTTTTATTGAGTTTGCCATGAATGCTTCTATCAAACAACGAGGAGGATGAAGAAAGAAAATTCCACCCACACCCAACAGGTTTAATTGTAAAAATTAATTATAATTTGTATATTGTATTGTGATATATTTTTTGTAAAATAAACAGTTAAGATTATACAATATATTACAATTGTGTCGCGTGTCAAGTTTTTGAGCCTCCCCAAGACGAGATTGATGTCAATCGTTCTGCAATCCTAGAATTAAATATCTATTTGTGCTATTATTTCTCAGTGTGTGTGTGTGTGTGTTGTGGCACTATTTTTCAGTGTCACAGTTGCTAACACACTCTACAGCATGGCCGAGTGGTGATTTGGCCATAAGCGTACAGATATACAGAAATGCAATCCCAGAATTCCCTTTCTAGAGTGATCCTTTTTTCGGCCAGACAACATGGGGTAAGCACGCATTTTTCTGTCTGTCCGTGAACAATTGTGTCGCGTGTCGAGTTTTTGTGTCTGCCATAAATGCCTTTATTGAAAAACGAGATGACCCTGAGGAAAAGGACGATTCCAACCTGAATGCCACCAGAGGTCAAGATGTTTCCTGGGAGAAGAAGGAGCCACACCCACACCCAACATCTCAGGTATACTTTTATTCTTAAAGACCCTAACCCGACTGGCCATCTTCATGAGAGCACTTCTAAGACATTTAGTACAACACGTGTGTCGGTCATACACCAGTGACTGGCTGATCGTGTTATATATTATCTTTTAACTCTGGGCCTTCATAAGTGGTGATGCCTTTGTGTAAAAAAAAAAAAAAAAAAAAAAAAAACTTAGTTGACCAGCATAGAATTTATATTTTCAGCCAATTTTTCGATATTTGTTATCCGAGAGACCGATCTAAATTTTGTCAGTGTTTCTTGTGTCTGCCGAAAGTGAGACATACAAACACACACACACACACACACACACACACAAATGAGCGTCCTGAATTGGGTATCAGAAAAAAGTCCAGTCTAATTTCAAATTCCAAAAAACAATTTTTTTAAACTTCATTGCACTTGTGTCCCCTCGACATACATATCACCGACAAACTTGCTTAGCAACAAAATCACACCCCTTCACTGTTGAGGTCCCTAAATGCCAGAAAGCTTTCTATTCTAACAGTTTCTTCCCTCGAACAGCTAGACTTTGGAATTCCCTTCCTGCTGCCTGCTTCCCTGGTTGTACTGATATGCAGAAGTTTAAATGTAACATAAACAAATATCTTGTTAATCTTTCCTAAACATGGCCCCAAATAGAAGCCCCTTACATCCAACTTGGTGATATGCTGTCTAGGGGGTGAAAATCAGTAAAAAAAAAATAAACATAAATAAAAAAAACACATTAATAAAAAATAAATTAAAAATATAAATAACATTTTTTTAAATTATAAAATTAAAATATATAAAAAAGATAAAATATAAAAAATTAATAAACAATAAAAGAAATAACAATACAAGAAATAAAAATAAATTATTAAAAATGAATTAATAAAAATTAAATAAATTGAAAAAAGTAAAAAATTGAAAAAAGTAAAAAATGAAAAAAATAAATGAAAAAAATAAAAAATGGGAAAAATAAAAAATGGAAAAAATAAAAAATGGAAAAAATAAAAAATGGAAAAAATAAAAAATGGAAAAAAAATCGATAAAAAAAATCGAAAAACTAAATTGAAAAAAAAATTTTAAAATTGAAAAAAATAAAAAATTGAAAAAAATAAAAAATTTAAAAAAATAAAATATTGAAAAAAATAAAATATTGAAAAAAATAAAATATTGAAAAAAATAAAATATTGAAAAAAATAAAATATTGAAAAAAATAAAATATTGAAAAAAAATAAAATATTGAAAAAAAATAAAATATTGAAAAAAAATAAAATATTGAAAAAAATAAAAAATTGAAAAAAATAAAAAATTGAAAAAAATAAAAAATTGAAAAAAAATAACAAATACAAAAAAATAAAAAATTGAAAAAATAAAAAAAATTTTAAAAATAAAAAATTGAAAAAAATTAAAAAATTGAAAAAAATAAAAACATTGAAAAAAATAAAAACATTGAAAAAATAAAAAATTGAAAAATAAAATAAAAAAACTGAAAAAATAAAACAAAAAAAATTGAAAAAAACAAAATTGAAAAACAAAAAAACGGATTTTTTACCTTCACTTTTCATTGCTAATACTAATTAATACTAATGATAATTGTTTTTAAATGAAGTAAAAAATCTGTAAATATTAAAATCTATATTCATAGGCAATTGTAGCTTTTGTAGGATGGACACAGGATTGATTGGTTGTTTTTGTTTTACGGCATATCAACCCTTTTCAGGTTAGTTAATGCCGAATCCAGTGAATTTGAAGAAAAATTTTTTTAATAGAATATATTTGTTTTTTTCAAGTCGGTTTCTATTTAACCCATAGTTGGAACCCTAACAGGTACTACCACTCCGGGTCAGAGTGGACCTGGGAGCAATGACAATTAAAGGGTGGCTCCACACTCTCCAAAGCCTGCAAGCTGGGCCTCACCATCGGATAAAGTTTAAGGTCATATCCAGGGCCTGGACACAGGAAGAAATGAAAAAAAAAAAAAAAAAACCCTGATAAGACACGTCAAATACGGAACAGGTGCATCAAATCTGTTGCCAAGGTTGCTGGAAAAATAGTTGAATCATTCCACCACTCCAGTAGATATCTCACTGCTTTTACAATTCTCTACCTACATTATTATTTTTTTTTTTTTTTTACACAGTGATCACCACTTATCAAGGCCCGGAAGCCACTCAAGGATAAGGGTTATTGCAAGTACATTACGTTAGTGTGGAGATTTGATGAAGTGTTTACTTAAGGGGGCGGTTCATTAGGAATTTGCTAACGTTGAACTTGAACACATCCAAGTTGTAGTCAGGTGGGAAGCAGGCAGATGGAACAGAGTTCCACAGGCGTGCAGTTCTAAGAAAGAAGCTTTGTTCATGGAATCCACGTTTTGATTTAGGCACAGATAAAGAGTGGGAGAAATTTTTCACAGTGGATTCAGCTAGAAGGGTGTTTTTCAAAAAAGTGAAAGATTGGCGAGGGGGGACCAGAGATTGGAGTTTAGACGAGCACCTGCCATGGAAATAACGATAAAACAAAGATAGGCTCGCAACATCTCTTCTGTGGGAGAGAAGTTGCAGGGTAGAGAAAAGGGCATCCCCCACTAAGCCACGAAGTCTATTTTGTACTCTGTCAAGGCAGGATAGGCTGTTTTTAGCAGCTCCTGCCCAGATATGGCAACAGTATTCCATCCTTGGCCGTACTTGGCTTTTATATAGATATATATAAAAGCCAAGTACGTTCAAGGATGGAGTACTGTTACCACATTTGGGCAGGAGCTGCTAGAAAGACTTTATCCTGCCCCTTTTTTTTTTTAACTCGTTCACCCCTAGCAAGGAATATCACCACTTGGACATAAGGGGCTACTATTTCGGACCATTTCTAAGAAAGATTAACAAGATGTTGGTTTATATTACATTTAAACTTCTGCATATCAGTACAGTCAGGGTAGCAGGCAGAAGGAAGGGGATTCCAAAGTCTAGCTGTTCGAGGGAAGAAGCTATTAGAACAGAAAGTTTTCTGGCATGTAGGGACCTCAACAGTGAAGGGGTGTGATTTTGTTGCTAAGCAAGTTTATCGGTGATATGTATGTCGAGGGGACACAAGTGAGGAGTGAGATCTTATTGCTAAGCGGATTTGTCCCAGAAATTCTTGTTGATCCGTTCCCATAAATAATCAGATTCTACCCAATTTCCACCGTTAACGGTTACGAAACTACCACCTTATCCTCGAGTGGCCTTCGACCCTCGATAAGTGGTTACTCCCAAGTTATATAAAAAAAAAAAAAAAATAACTAAGAAAATCAAAATTTACGATTTTCAGCGATTTTTTTACTAGACTGCATTGAACATAGGGCTGATTTTTTACCTTTACATGTCGATTTGAGTTGTCTCCCTCTTTTAAATAATCATATTTAATCATAGCGGATGAAAACACTACAACTTTTTTTAATCGTAAAATTGGATTTTCTTTCATAAAAGAATATTTGATCAAATTACATCATTTTTGGAACATGACATCTTCGTTCCATGATAGTACGTACATCAGACTTTTCTGTATTTTATTTGCTTTTAATTGCCGCCATAAAGTGCCAATTTGAAGAACCCCCCCCCCTCCAACCTCCCCATGTTAAGAACGACTTTCGGAATAGACAACCCCCAACCTCCCTATGTTAAGAACGGCTTTCGGAATAGACAACCCCCAACCTTCCCATGTTAAGAACGGCTTTCGGTATAGACACCCCCAACATCCTTATGTTAAGAACGACTTTCGGTATAGACACCCCAAACCTTCCCATGTTTAGAACGGCTTTCGGAATAGACACACCCAACCTCCCTATGTTAAGAACGGCTTTCGGACCCCCCCCCCGTCGCAACCTATAAAAGTTGACATGTCGAATGTGAACGATGTGTTGGACGTAAAAATGTATCGAATTTAAAACGGAACGAAATTTAAATTTCCGTTCCATTTTTACAACAACCGTTAAAAAACAGTTTTAGAAATTGTTGCAATTTTTATTAACATAAATTTATTTTGCTTTATTTTCGTAACATGAAATATATAGGGGGGGGGGGAATAAGTACCGATTTATTAAATTGTTAGGTGAAAGTACAGAATAGTTAAAAAAAAACAAAAAAAAAAAAACTTTCCCTCCTTTCTTAATAAACGAAAAAAAAAAAAAAAGAGGATGCGAATCTTCACCATAACCAAAGTACTCTTTTTAAAAACATTACAAATAACGCCCTTTCCCTCCTCACATTAAGAAAGGCTTTCTAAATAATAATGTAATTATTTCAGCACGGTCCGTATCCCGAATAATTATCTTAACGTGCTGAAACAACGTTATTATTCAGAAAGCCATTCTTAACATGGGGAGGATGTTTTGTAAGTATTCTCTACTTTCACCTAACAATTTGATAATTTGATAATTATGCAGAATACGGACCGTGCTGAAATAATAACATTATTTAGAAAGCCATTCTTAACATGGGGAGGATGTTTTGTAACTATTCTGTACTTTTACCTAACTATTTAATAATTTGATAATTATGCAGAATACGGACCGTGCTGAAATAATAACATTATTGGGTTTGTATTACTGTACACATAGATTCGAAATCGTTGTCAAAAAACAAATATATAACAAATAAATGTTATCAAAGGCAAGATAAGTTACTTTTCGTCCAAACTGGATATGTTTTCAGTGTTTTTATTCAATGTAACATGTTTATTCAGCTCGAAAAACATACAGTGTTTACAGTTGAACATTCAAGATGGCGTCTCACACCCTCTTTAACACCGTAAGTTTGGGAAAAGGTGTTATAAATAAAAAACTATACAAAATACTATTAAAAACCCACCGAATATATGTCAACCTATGTCACGGTAACATATATTGAGCGAGTTTGTAACAGTATTTTATCCGGTTTTTTATTTATAACACCTTTTCCCAAACTTACCGTGTTAAAGAGAGAATCAGACGTCATCTTGAATGTTCCAATACATGGGTAAACACTGTATGGTTTTCGAGCTGAATAAACATTTAGAAAGCCATTCTTAACATGGGGAGGGTGTTTTGTAACCATTCTCAGAATGGTCCATTCTGTACTTTCACCTAACAATTTAATTAAAAAAAAATAAATAGATACCGTAAACCTCGAATTTGATATCGAAAATACGATTTAAAAAAAATACATCACGGTAACATAAGTGCAGAAGCACCATTAAATTGCCCCCTCCCCGTGTTAAGAATGGCTTTCTGAATAATGTTTATTATTTTTCAGCATTCCGCGCTCACAAACATCGGAATTTAAAAAAAAAAAAAAACAAATAAATAAAAACACATTTATTAAAAATAATTAATGGAAAAACTTACGAGAGATTAATTTCACTTTCTTTTCTGGATTGCGGATTTGGATTAAATGCGATAATCTCTTTGAAGATCAAAAAAAAACCCAAACATTTGAATTCGTTTTCGTCCATTTTTTTTTTTTTCTTTTTTTTATATCCGGGTTCATTTTTTTGCTTTCCTTTATTGAAGAGTTCCTCTTTGCTGACGTCACCAATTTTGGTTTTTATTTTTTTCAATTTTAAAACAATTTCAAAACTTGAGATATTTTTGCATTTTTTTTTAAAATTTTATTATCATTATTTTTTTAATTGTGTTGTCACTCCAAACAAAGCACAGTGCCACTTTGATGTAAGGAGTTACTATCCAGGACATAATTTGCAGGAATACTATGTGGGGAGTTGAGCAGCAAGATGTCTGTTCACATTACACTTGAACTTCTGCATGTCAGTACAGTTGGGAAAGCAAAATCCCAGAAGGGGATTCTAAAGTCTAGCAGTTCTGGGGGAGAAACTATTGGAATTAGAAGGCCTCCTCACACCTAGGGATCTCTACTGTGAAGGGGTGGAACTTTGCTGCTTGTCAGGACCTTTTTTATTGTATTATTATTATTATTATTATTATTATTATTATTATTATCATTTTTATTCATTCTTTTTTTTAAATTGCGGTGTCACCCCCAATCAAGGCACAGTACCACTTTGATGTAAGGAATCACTATCTGGAACATAATTTGCAGGCATACTATGTGGGGAGTTGAGCAGCAAGATGTCTGTTCTATTAGAATAGAAAGCCTTCCTGGTATCTAGAGATTTCTACTATGACAGAGTGGGATTTTGCAGCTTGTCAGGTTTTTCGGAAGTATTTACGTCAAGGAGGCTTGTATTTTTATTTTTATTTTTTTATTTATTACATTTTCACCCCAAACAAGGCACATTGCCACTTTGGTGTAGGAGGCTACTATCAGGATCAGCAACTACTGGGCCACTATATAGGGATTTGGGCAGCAAGATGTCGGTTCATGTTGCACTTGAACTTCTGCATGTCAGTACAGTTAGGGAAGCAGGAACCTGGAATGGAATTCCAGAGTCTAGCGGTTCTGGGGAAGAAACTACTGGAGTAGAAAGATCTTTTACATCTAGGGATCTCTACTGTGTGGGGGTGGGATTTAGCTGCCTGGACAGGGTTCAAAAGAGAGTCGTCAATCTGATAGGTTCTGAACTTTCATCTAAGCTTCAACCTCTGTCCCATCAACGAAATGTTGCATCCCTCTGCCTGTTCTACAAGTATTTTAATGGTGAATGCTCTGACGAACTGCAAGCACTTGTGCCCCCATGACGTATAAATAAATACCCCCAACAAACCCAACAAGCAACTGCATCCCACCCCCACACAGTAGAGATCTGTAGGTGTGAGAAGGCCTTCTACTCCAATAGTTTCTTCCCCAGAACTGCTAGATTTTGGAACTTCCTTCCGGGATTCTGTCAGCTGTACTGACATGCAGAAGTTCAAGTGTAATGTTAACAGACATCTTGCGGCTCATCTTCCTTCATAAAGTCCCTGCAACTTATGTCCCCGATAGTAGCTCCCTACTTCAAAGTGGCACTGTGCCTTGTTTGGGGTGAAAAATGATTAATAAAAAAAAAAACAGACTCAGCAAAAGAAAGTCTTTTAAAAGCTACATTAATATAAAAATAAATTAGTTTTTATAATTTTTGTTTTTGTCAA
>NC_136527.1:216548676-216593676 GCF_053919585.1 Euprymna scolopes
TACAAATATATTTTATCTTTTTTAGACGAAGTCAAGGGTTACAATTTTCTTTTTTTAAAGTGTGTGTGACCTCTTTTATTTGCCACTCCTCCCCTTCTCCTTTCCCTTTTTTCCAACCTCTCTATCTATCTATCTATCTATCTATCTATCCATATAAAACATTGTTAATTCACTGCCCGCATAGCAGCAGCCATATAGCGCAAGGGTTAGATTATATATATGTATAGTCATCCACATGCAGCTCATCAGTGCGGCTAGACAAGCAACTACCTCGAGCCAGGATTGAAACCCGATCGCCCAAACGACAGTCGGAGCTTCTAATCGTTGCACTAAATGGCTGCTGATTGTTAGATGAGACAAGTCATTGGTACCGTCGGTTTCAAGCCCGATAATTAGGACCGTTTTAGATATCCACACCAAGCTCTCTTCAGCCAATAATTATCTTAAGAAACCTTTGTATGGATATCTAAAACGGTCCTTATTTTTTGGATTTTCCTTTTAATTGAGCACTCTGCTGGATTTCTTTTTCCAGAAAAAATAATCATATATATATATATATACATATATATATATATATATATATATATATATATATATATATATATGATGATTGCAACGTCTTGTCAGACGAGTGCCACTCCCTCAGACATCTAAAATCCATGAGCCCAAATGCCTGAGGGAGTATCTATACAAAGATGATGTTACAGAGTCTTAGCTTTGTACGACAGCTAAGTCTCTCTCTCAGTTCAAAATGTTGAGATCATATATATATATATACATATATATATGTATGTATATATATATATATATATATATATATATATATATATATATATATATATATATATTAAATTGTAATTCAATGAATTTAAAAAAAAACTCTCATTGAAATGAAATGAAGTGGTTGAGTTTCATATCAAAGAATTTTTATTATTCTAAGCAAGACAAAGAATGCTTTAGAAAATTAATCTCCTTAACCTATAGGGTTTCGATGTCTACCATCTCATCAGAGGAGAGAAAATATTAGCAAATAGTTATAAAGGTATGCACCCTATTTGCTAAAGTCAGTGAGACATGGAAAGTCAAAGTGAAAATAATGCATTTATCAGAAGTCCTGTAGCAGGAGGATTTGTACAAAAAGGATTCGGATATCTACACAACTATGCGGATTACCCAATATATAGCTTGGACATTATTACCAAACGGATGTAGAGAATGTATAAATTGGATTTTACCAAGCAAGTTGGATCAACAAAAACATTCATATCCTTTTTCTACAAATCCTCCTGCGACAGGACATCTGATAAATGTATTATTTTCACTTTGACTTTCCATGTCTCACTGACTTTAGCAAATAGGGTGCATACCTTTATAACTATTTGCTAATATTTTCTCTCCTCTGATGAGATGGGAGACATCGAAACCCTATAGGTTAAGGAGATTAATTTTCTAAAGCATTCTTTGTCTTGCTTAGAATAATAAAAATTCTTTGATATGAAACTCAACCACTTCATTTCATTTCAATGAGAGTTTTTTGAAATTCATTGAATTACAATTTAATTTATTTGCTCTATCTTGCATATCGAGCAATTCCTGTTCAGATGGGATAACTTATAGAATATTACTGCCAGTAATATTTTTGTAAGCCTACAATCTCACGTTTCCATAACAACTGATTGTTAAATAAAAACTATTCTGAAGTATATATATATATATATACTAGCTGTACCCTGCCACGCGTTGCAGTGGCTCAATTTGGTGTAATGGAAAAATTTAATAAATGCATGTTTCTTATATTAGTACAGCAATCCACTGCAAAAAGTGAAAAAGAAGGCGAAACTGAAAAAAAATGGTACTCTTGCAGAATTTGATCTGGATCCTCGAGAGTTTCTGTCAATCATTCATGTTTTGGACTTGACCAACAATCAGTGGATGAAGCCGAACGTAGCAAAAATGTTGAAACGCTAAATGCTTTTTTTTGTTGTTGTTGTTTTAAAAAATGTGATTTAGTAATTATTATTTGGTTGATGGTGGGGGGAGGGGGGTTACTATACACAGATTCGAAAAAGTCGTCCAAAAACAAATAAATGAAAGCAAACGTAAGGTAATTTACCTTTCTACCTAATTGGATAATTGTTTAGTGTTTTTATGTAATGTAAAATGTTTAATTGGCTCAAAAAACAGAAATGGTCGCGAATTCTGTTGAATACGTTAAGTTTGGGAAAGTAAGTTGAAAACTAAAAACTATACAAAACAGTGTCTGAAACTCACCGAACATATGTTACCATGACATAGGCTGGCATAATGGATAGGTTTCTGACAGTATTTTGTATAGTTTTTTTAGTTTTAACTCACTTTCTCTAACTTAAAGTAATCAACAGTGTCCACCACCATTTGTAGCTTTCAAATACACCAATAAACACTGTTTTTCGAGCTGACTAAACGTTACATTAAATGAAAAGGGTTTATATTACTAAACACAGATACAAAGAAGTTGTCAAAAAATAAATATATAACAAATAAATGTTATCAAAGGCAAGAAAAGTAAGTGTTCTACCTAACTGGATAAGATTTTAGTGTTTTTATGTAATGTATAATCGGTTAAAAAACATTCAATGTTTATCGGTATATCTGAAAAATACAAATGGCGGCAGACTGTATCGAACACGTTAAGTTTGGGGAAATTTTGGGAAAATGAGTTTAAACTAAAAAACTATACAAAATACTGTTAGGAACTCACTCAATATATGTTACCATGATGTAGGCTGGCATATAATCGGTGGTTTTAAACTTTTGCTCGATACAGGTGACGACTTTTAAAAATCCCTTTTAGTGATTACCTGGTTTGAGGATATTTGTACAACTAAACGGCAAATCTGCTCAAAAAAATCCGGTATTATTTTACTTTAAGGCCCGTTTCACGTTCATATATAACAAAATATTTTATTGTAGATTTCGGTGTGCTAAAAACGAATCTGCAAACCGTTTACGTAGCAAAAAAAAAGTTTTCATGACATTCATGAAATTACTTTTTCGAAAAGTGGGTGATCACTTTTCAATGTAAATTTAACTTAGAATGAGCACCCACTTTCTGGCCACCTGAGAGAGGGGCATTTTTTTGTTTCTTGGCTAAAAAGTTTTTTGTTTGATTTCTTTTGCATGGGAATAACCCCTGAACTCTGGGACTATTTTCCATTTAACAGCCGTAGCCTTCGTTTACGCTATGCGTAAGCATAAACGAAAGCTGTTTAGCCAATAAACATGGGAAAAAATCCCCCCTCTCTCAGGTGGCTAGAAAGTGGGTGCTCATTTTAAGTTAAATTTACATGGAAAAGTGATCGCCACTTTTTCGAAAAAGTAATTTCTTCATATCATAAAAACTATTTTTTGCGACGGAAACGGTTTGCAGATTCGTTTTTAGCACACCAAAATCTACAAAAAATTTTTTGTTATTTACGAACGTGAAACGCACAGCCCTTAATGGAAAATTATATCAAAAATCCGGGGGAAAATAGTTTTCAATAAAAACAGCAAATGAATTCGATAGAAAAAAAAAATGGATGCTATTTTTTTTTTCTTTCTGTGTGTTTCTTGGCTAAAAAGTCTTTTTGTTTGATTTCTTTTGCATGGTATTAACCCCTGAACTCTGGGACTATTTTCCATTTCACAGACGTAGCCTTTGTTTATGCTATGCGTGAGCATAAACGAAAACTGTTAAATATGCATTCGCGTACCAAACTGCCTTGTCAAAAAACCTTTAAGCCAATAAACACGAAAATAAATGCCCCTTCCTCAGGTGGCCAGAAAGTGGGTGCTCATTTTAAGTTAAATTTAGATGGAAAAGTGATCACCCATTTTTCGAAAAAAAAATTTCTTCAGATCATGAAAACTATTTTGGTACTCCTTGGGCGTTGAGTTCCATGGCGACCCGCAGAATTATTTAATGGTCGTTCCCTTAGTACCCCCCTAGTCAAGGCTAACGCATGCGCACGTAACATTTTTTATTTATTTACTTACGTGGTGGAGTTTCTATACTGATAGGTTTTTTGAAATTTTTTCACTGGATTATTATTGATTGAACACTAACCAGATTATGAAAAAAAATTGAAAAAAAAAAAAAAATCATTTCAACATTTGAAAGGGGTACTCACTTTTTAGTTATCACGTTCTGGTAAATCGGTCACTTTTTATTTATTTATTTATTTTTTTTCTAAATACGGAAGTGTCTTCGGGAGATATAAAATGGTCGCATGTTGACGAAGCAATGTAGCGGGAGGCATACGGGATTAAAAATTATTGGTAAATTTTTAGATTAGGTCCACCTCCTCAATTTTCTTTTAAATGACGACTTGAAATGGTTTTCGACTATGCTGAATACGAAAATCGCATCGAAATTTTGCAGAAATAAGTAGTTATCAAGATATAAAAAGTTGTATTATGCATTGTAATCTTTGGCGGCCATCTTTTTTACGTGTGTGTGTTTGTTTATGGCGCGTGTGCACGTAAAAAGATGGCCGCCGAAGAATACAATGCATAATACAACTATTTATTTCCGCAAAATTTCAATGCAATTTGCGTGTTCAGCATATTCGGAAACCTATAAATGTCGTCATTGAAAGGAAAATTGTGGAGGTGGACCTAATCTAAAAAAATACCAAGTTATTAAACATTTCTCCAGCATGTTAGTGAAATTTATAATACTTTAAAAAAAATTAAAAAGAAACAAAACAAAAGTTTTGAAAAAAAACTCACCTTTCACAAAAACAATTTAAAAAAAAAAACACAAACTGACTAAATAAGTAAAAAAAAAAAATAATTAAAAATCTCGAAACTTTATTTTCATGAAAACAATAAAAAAAAGTCCTGTTCTCTCTATTTTTTTTCTTTGAGAAACAAATATATTTCTGACTTACAAATGCGGTAGAGACTCATTATTTTTACTTTCTATGGTTTTGATATACCGCGTTTTTATTGCTTACAAAATGGGTGACTGATTTATCAGAACGTTGTAACTAAAAAGTGAGCACCACTTTCAAATGTCGAAATAATGATTTCTTTTTTACATTTTTTTTTTTTTAATAATCTGTTTAATTAGTGTCCAATCAATAATAATCCAGTGAAGAAAAATTCCAAAAACCTATAAGTATAGAAATTAAGCATGGGAGTAATGGTTGTACAACGTCGCCTTTCGCACTTTTACAAACATTTTTAAAAAAAAGTAACTAAACCATTTATTGATAATTTGTCACGTGTACAAACATTTATTTATTTACGTAGGCTTAACTCCTTTCATGAATAAGAAAAGTTTTACTCTTTAAGAATAATAAAAGGAAAAAGTTACTGAACATTTATAAAAGGACTTCTTTGCATGAACGCCAGAGGAATAGTTGGCCGAAAATTTGTGAAACAACAACTAATAAAGATGAGAATAATAGTCCGCAATAAATAAAAATGGTGCTAATGCAGAGAGCGATCTGCGCTATTTTTTAAATCATATTTCCACGTTTAAATAACGTTTTACGATATGTTTTTTTTTATTTATTTATTCAATTGTAAGGTTAAAGTACAGAATAGGTACAAAACATCCTTACCTCCCCATGTTAAGAATGACTTTTTAAATAATAACATTATTTCAGCACGGATCACTCTCTGCATGAGTAATCTTATATAGAAAAACAAAAAAAAAAAACTCAAAAGCAAGCAACAAACTTTTTTTTTTGGCCTTATATAATAAAGAAAAGATGTGTAAATTAAAAAAGATAAACAAATGAAATATGTTTTTTTTTGTTTTTTGTTTTTACTTATCGAGTTAACAGAAAATTAAACCTTTCGTCAATTCGTGGCTGTGAAATGAATCGAATCGGAAGTTCAGTTTTATCAACAGAACAGATTCGCAGAAACGGTTAAAAAAATATATTTATTTTATTTAATATTTTAATTTTAATTAGGTAAATTTATTTTAATAACAAAAACATACCTCGACTCTAAAAATGGGTTGCCTGAAAATTTCAAATAAATTGGTAACGTAGAAATATGGTTTTATTCTTTTAGAACGAACCAACTTTACATTTTTATATATATATATATATATATATATATATATATATATATATATATATAAACGACAGTCGGAGCTTCTAATTGTTGCACTATACGGCTGCTGATTATATATATATATATATATATATATATATATATATATATATTAAATTGTAATTCAATGAATTTAAAAAAAAACTCTCATTGAAATGAAATGAAATGGTTGAGTTTCAGGGACTCCAGCATTAAAACTGCAGGCCTCTGATTTTTGTCCATCAACCACTACTCTTATGAGCCTATCGGAGAGAAATGATTTAATGATTGAGAAAACATTTCCAGTTATACCGTAGCTGGAAATCTTGTGAAGTAGACCCTTATGCCATACCTTGTCGAAGGCCTTTGATATGTCAAGAGCAATTGCCCTAGAAAGGAAGCCTTTGTCAAGAAATATACTAATCCTGTGAGATATAACCGTCAGCACATCTGCGGTAGATCTTGCAGAACGGAAACTATATTGTGTGTCAGCAAGAAGGTTGTTTCTGCTGAGGTGTTTGACTATTTCTCTATTTAATATGGATTCCAGCAACTTACTCATAACACACAGGAGGCTTATTGGCCTGTACTGAGAGGGAGATGACTTATCACCTGAATTCTTAAATAGAGGGCAAACTGATGAGGTTTTCCAGGGAGTCGGAAAGCACTTCTCCTTAAGGCAACGCTTAAACAGTTCCATAAGTATGGGAGCAAGTTCTGGTTGAAGCTTTTTTAACACTATAATTGGGATGCGGTCAGGGCCAGTTGCTTTACTGGAATCTAGGTTCTTGATTAGCTTGGCGACCTCATGCACCAATATTTGTATGTTACCTAGCGTTATATATATATATGACTACTTAATTTTATCGCATAAATGAAGATATGAAAATATAATTTTATGCATAAATTTTGAGTATTTACTGCAACAGTGCTCAATACATAGGTAGAGCTAGGTAGTAAGTTATTTCCATATATATATATATATATATATATATATATATATATATGATGATGATGATTGCAACGTCTTGTCAGACGAGTGCCACTCCCTCAGGTACTAAAAGTCCATGAGCCCGAAGATAACCTTAACTTTAGTCCTGCCGGAAAAAAAAAAAAAAAAAAAAAAAAATTCACACGCGCAAGCAGACATGACACTGAAGACGGTCACTGGTATATATACATATATATACATGCACGCATGCATACACATATGCACATACACACATAGATATAACCCACACATATGCATACATAGACATACTTATACATAAACATACACAAGAAGGTCATTGGGATGCATACACACATATATATATATTTAAACGCAAATATGCATATATACAGATACACACATATCTGTAAACATACACCATGAATACACATACATACGTATACAGACACACATGCATACATACAGATATACATACATGCACATACATGCATCCATACGTACACATACGCACATACATATATACACACACATTTACCCACACATACATACACGTATGTAAATATACACTGATACATACAGATATATATACATACACACCTACAAATACATACACACATATACATACATCCATACGTACACATACGCACATACATATATACACACACACTTACCTACATATACATACATGTACGTAAATATGCACTCATACACACATACATATATGCCCACACATACACACATATATATGCATACATACACAAATGCATAAATACACATACACACGCCCATATACATACATGCACACAAACACACATATACATACATATAAACATAGATATACACACATACACATGTACATAAACATACATACACCTATATATATACATAGGTACATATAATAATGGCAGATCAATTACTACATGCTTCCAGCATTTCAGACCTACACACGTCACAACTTTTCCGTCGCAATAGGACCGTTTTTTGTTTGTTTTTTTCTTATAGCCTGAGGGAGTATCTGTACCTGATGGTGTTACAGAGTTTTAGCTTTGTACGACAGCTAAATCTCTCTCTCGGTTCAAAATGTTGACATCCAGCAACAAGCAAGAGCAAGATAGCTAGCAACAAGTCAAACTGCAGACCAGCTTAATGCGGGTACTGGTCTCCCACTTTGTTTTTTAATTCAGAGATTTGCTTCTCCTAGAGGGGTTGCCTTCACCACGGCTTACGGGAGCCCCCTCCACCCCGTAATATATATATATATACATACACACACACACATATATATATATATATATATCAAGGCAGGATAGGCTGTTTTTAGCAGCTCCTGCCCAGAGATGGCAGCAGTATTCCATCCTTGGACGTACTTGGCTTTTATATAGATAGAGAATTGCATCAGTAGTGAGATATCTTCTGGAGCGGTAGAAGGATCCCACCATCTTTCCAGCGACCTTGGCAACAGACTTGATGTATGTGTTCCATTTTAGATCAGGAGTGAAGGTCAAGCCCAGAAGCTTGTCAAAACATGGGGCTTCTCCTAGACGAGAGCCATCTATTTCAATTGATGCCAGATGGGGATCAGAGCGTCGATGATGTAAAGATAGGAGGTTGGTTTTAGATGCATTAAACAGCTAACTCTCTCTCTCTCTTTCTCTCTCTCTCTCTCTACAACAATAGACTTCCCTCTCACCAGTTAACAGCGAGAGACGCACGCCAAACTGGATTGACTTTCTCTCTCTCTCTCTCTCTCTCTCTCTACAACAATAGACTTTCCTTCTCACCAGTTAACAGCGAGAGACGCACGCCAAACTGGATTGACTTTCTCTCTCTCTCTCTCTCTCTCTCTCTCTCTACAACAATAGACTTTCCCTCTCACCAGTTAACAGCGAGAGACGCACGCCAAACTAAACGCGTGCTGTACCTTTTTCTTTCATTTGTTTCTTCACAAAATAAATTCTAGTTTGTTTATTTCAATTTAACACGTTGTTCGTTTCTTCCTCAAAACAGTTAAGTTTTCCTAATTTGTACGACTGGGGGATATGTATAATATATATCCACCAGTCCACTAACAATTAATGACACCCAAACGTGAGATGAACACGCATTTCCTTCTATACCCTAGTCCACTAGAAAAGTGCGTGAAGGATCAATCGCCTTACCTCACAGGTCTGTTTGCTGCCTTCTGAGTGCATGCTTATAAAGTGTGTGGGTTTATACATGTGCACTGCTTGTATATATATTTACAAAACTTTTTAATAAAGTGTGTGGGTTTATACATGTGCACTGAATTTCTGAACGAACAACATCCATTTATTTAAATATATGTAACCTGGATT
The DNA here is from genome assembly GCF_053919585.1 of Euprymna scolopes. Taxonomy (NCBI): domain Eukaryota; kingdom Metazoa; phylum Mollusca; class Cephalopoda; order Sepiida; family Sepiolidae; genus Euprymna; species Euprymna scolopes. The sequence continues at coordinate 216,558,037 of NC_136527.1, forward strand.
GACTTTCTCTCTCTCTCTCTCTCTCTCTCTCTCTCTCTCTCTCTCTCTCTCTCTGTATATATGTATATATATATATATATATATATATATATATATATATATATATATATATATATATATATAGTGTGGATATTTAGAGTGTCTACTTAAGGGGGCGGTTCATTAGGAATTTGTTTACGTTGGACTTGAAGACATCCAAATTGTAGTCAGGAGGGAAGCAGGCTGACGGAACAGAGTTCCACAGGCGTGCAGTTCTAAGAAAGAAGCTTTGTTCATGGAATCCACGTTTTGATTTAGGCACAGATATAGAGTGGGGAAAGTTTTTGACAGTGGATTCAGCTAGACGGGTGTTTTTTGTAAAAGATTGGCGAGAGGGACCAGAGATTGGGGACCTGCCATGGAAATAATGATAAAACAAAGATAAGCTTGTGTGTGGGTTTATACATGCGCACTGCTTGTATATATATTTACAAAACTAAGAATTTCTGAACGAACAACATCCATTTATTTAAATATATGTAACCTGGATTGACTTTCTCTCTCTCTCTCTCTCTCTCTCTCTCTCTCTCTCTCTCTCTCTCTACAACAATAGACTTTCCTTCTCACCAGTTAACAGTGAGAGACGTACGCCAAAGTGGATTGACTTTCTCTCTCTCTGAGTTGGAACAATTACATTGAAAGCATTGCCAGGACTGCTGCGAAGAAGGTAGGCTCTCTCTACCGTGCTAGAAAACTACTAACACCCGAAAGTATCCTATACCTCTATAAGGCCACCATTCGCCCATGTATGAAGTATTGTTGTGATATTTGGGCTGGTGCATCTGCTACTAGTCTCTCGCTCCTAAACAAGGTTCAGAAGAGAATCGTCAATCTGATAGGTCCTGAACTGTCATCTAAGCTTCAGCCTCTGCCCCATCGACGCAATGTAGCATCCCTCTGCCTGTTCTACCAGTATTTTAACGATGAATGCTCTGACGAACTGCAAGCACTTGTGCCCCCACAATGTAAACACCCTCGACAAACCCGACAGACAGCTAAATCCCACCCCCACACAGTAGAGATCCCTAGATGTAAGAGAGCCTTCTCTTCCCTAGAACCGCTAGACTTTGGAATTCTATTCCAGGTCCCTGCTTCCCCAAGGGGGAAAGATTTACTCAGCTGGAAGAGGAATCTAAAATCCTTTTTTTTTCTGGAGTTAATAAAATCACTGAGTTATTTGCCCTTGGCTTTGAAATTTCGTCCCAATAGTGTAAAAGCGCCATTTATAGTTTTTAATATCTAAAAATTACTGAGTTATCTGAGCCATTTTTTCTTTTATATATATTTAAAAATCACTGAATTATCTGCCTTGATTTTGTGTTTAAAATTTCGTTTCAATAGTGTAGAAGCACCCCCCCTTTTTATATTTAAAAAATCACTGAGTTATCTGCCCTTGGCTTTGAAATTTCGTCCCAATAGTGTAAAAGAGCCGTTTTTTTTATATATATTTAAAAATCACTGAATTATCTGCCTTGACTTTGTGTTTGAAATTTCGTCTCAATAGTGTAGAAGCACCCCCCTTTTTTATATTTAAAAAATCACTGAGTTATCTGCCCTTGGCTTTGAAATTTCGTCCCAATAGTGTAAAAGAGCCGTTTTTTTTTTTTATATATATTTAAAAAAAATCACTGAGTTATCTGCCTTGACTTTGTGTTTGAAATTTCGTCCCAATAGTGTAAAAGAGCCGGTTTTTTTTTATATATATTTAAAAATCACTGAATTATCTGCCTTGACTTTGTGTTTGAAATTTCGTCCCAATAGTGTAGAAGCGCTATTGTTTGTTTTTAATATAAAAAAATTACTGAGTTATCTGCCCTTGGTTTTGTGTTTGAAATTTCGTCCCAGTAGTGTAGAAGCGCTATTGTTTGTTTTTAATATTAAAAAATTACTGAGTTATCTGCCCTTGGTTTTGTGTTTGAAATTTCGTCCCAGTAGTGTAGAAGCGCTATTGTTTGTTTTTAATATTAAAAAATTACTGAGTTATCTGCCCTTGGTTTTGTGTTTGAAATTTCGTCCCAATAGTGTAGAAGCGCTATTGTTTGTTTTTAATATTAAAAAATTACTGAGTTATCTGCCCTTGGTTTTGTGTTTGAAATTTCGTCCCAATAGTGTAGAAGCGCTATTGTTTGTTTTTAATATTAAAAAAGTTATTGAGTTATCTGCCCTTGGTTTTGTGTTTGAAATTTCGTCCCAGTAGTGTAGAAGCGCTATTGTTTGTTTTTAATATTAAAAAATTACTGAGTTATCTGCCCTTGGTTTTGTGTTTGAAATTTCGTCCTAATAGTGTAGAAGCGCTATTGTTTGTTTTTAATATTAAAAAGTTACTGAGTTATCTGCCCTTGGTTTTGTTTTTGAAATTTCGTCCCAGTAGTGTAGAAGCGCTATTGTTTGTTTTTAATATTAAAAAAGTTATTGAGTTATCTGCCCTTGGTTTTGTTTTTGAAATTTCGTCCCAGTAGTGTAGAAGCAACCCGCTTTTTTATATTTAAAAAAATCACTGAGTTATCTGCCCTTAGCTTTGAAATTTCGTCCCAATAGTGTAAAAGAGCCGTTTTTTTTTAAATATATATATTTAAAAATCACTGAATTATCTGCCTTGACTTTGTGTTTGAAATTTCGTCCCAATAGTGTAGAAGCGCTATTGTTTGTTTTTAATATAAAAAAAGTTATTGAGTTATCTGCCCTTGGTTTTGTGTTTGAAATTTCGTCCCAGTAGTGTAGAAGCGCTATTGTTTGTTTTTAATATAAAAAAAGTTACTGAGTTATCTGCCCTTGGTTTTGTTTTTGAAATTTCGTCCCAATAGTGTAGAAGCGCTATTGTTTGTTTTTAATATTAAAAAAGTTATTGAGTTATCTGCCCTTGGTTTTGTTTTTGAAATTTCGTCCCAGTAGTGTAGAAGCAACCCGCTTTTTTATATTTAAAAAAATCACTGAGTTATCTGCCCTTAGCTTTGAAATTTCGTCCCAATAGTGTAAAAGAGCCGTTTTTTTTTAAATATATATATTTAAAAATCACTGAATTATCTGCCTTGACTTTGTGTTTGAAATTTCGTCCCAATAGTGTAGAAGCGCTATTGTTTGTTTTTAATATAAAAAAATTACTGAGTTATCTGCCCTTGGTTTTGTGTTTGAAATTTCGTCCCAATAGTGTAGAAGCGCTATTGTTTGTTTTTAATATAAAAAAATTACTGAGTTATGTGCCCTTGGTTTTGTGTTTGAAATTTCGTCCCAATAGTGTAGAAGCGCTATTGTTTGTTTTTAATATTAAAAAAGTTATTGAGTTATCTACCCTTGTGTTTGTGTTTGAAATTTCGTCCCAATAGTGTAAAAGCGCTATTGTTTGCTTTTAATATTAAAAAATTACTGAGTTATCTGCCCTTGGTTTTGTGTTTGAAATTTCGTCCCAATAGTGTAAAAGCGCTATTGTTTGTTTTTAATATTAAAAAATTACTGAGTTATCTGCCCTTGTGTTTGTGTTTGAAATTTCGTCCCAATAGTGTAGAAGCGCTATTGTTTGTTTTTAATATTAAAAAATTACTGAGTTATCTGCCCTAGTGTTTGTGTTTGAAATTTCGTCCCAGTAGTGTAGAAGCAACCCGCTTTTTTATATTTAAAAAAAATCACTGAGTTATCTGACCTTAGCTTTGAAATTTCGTCCCAATAGTGTAAAAGAGCCGTTTTTTTTTAAAATATATATATTTAAAAATCACTGAATTATCTGCCTTGACTTTGTGTTTGAAATTTCGTCTCAATAGTGTAGAAGAACCCCCTTTTTTATATTTAAAAAATCACTGAGTTATCTGCCCTTGGCTTTGAAATTTCGTCCCAATAGTGTAGAAGCACCCCCCCTTTTTTATATTTAAAAAAAATCACTGAATTATTTGCCTTGACTTTGTGTTTGAAATTTCGTCCCAACAGTGTAGAAGTACCCCCCTTTTTTTAATTTTAAAAAATCACTGAGTTATCTGCTCTTGGCTTTGAAATTTCGTCTCAATAGTGTAGAAGCACCCCCCTTTTTTATATTTAAAAAAAATCACTGAATTATTTGCCTTGACTTTGTGTTTGAAATTTCGTCCCAACAGTGTAGAAGTACCCCCCTTTTTTTTTAATTTTAAAAAATCACTGAGTTATCTGCTCTTGGCTTTGTGTTTGAAATTTCGTCCGAATAGTGTAGAATCGCCGTTTTGTTTTTTTTAAATCACTGAGTTTGGCTTTGTGTTTTAAATTTTGTGCCAATAGTGTAGAAGCGCCGTTATTTTATTCATTTATTTTTTTTTTTTATTAATATTTAAAAATCACTGAGTTATCTTTCCGTGGCTTTGTGCGGCGGGTTTTTTATTTTTTCATTTAAAACTCATCGAGTTTTTTTTTCCCCCTTGGGTAAAATTTCGTCCCAATAGTGTACCTATTTACTATGCCTCCCCACGGGACAGAGTTAGACACCAGGGTCGTTTTTTAACGTGGAGAAAAGGTACAAAAATAAAAAATTGTCTCAGTCGTGAAGGATTTCTCCTTCACCGAAAGAGAACAAGAAATAGAAGTGCAGCATCTGAAGAACAGATGGTATTTATTTGCTCCCCCACTGAGCAAATTAGGCACAAGGCCGTTTTTAATGTGAGGTAAAAACCAGCTCCCCTAAAAGTAGGCAAAAAGGGGGCACTCACTCTGGTTACCAAAAATAATAATTGTCCCAGTATAGAGGGTTTCCCCTCCATTGACTGGTACAAATTATCTTAAGTGCAGCATCTGAAGAACAGATACTACACTTTGATCTTGTTTATATATATTTTATTGAGAAAGAAAAAATTGAACATAAAAAACGTACAAAAAATTCAATTCAACAAAATTAGGCACAAGGCCCTACAAGAAATTGGGAGGGGGAGGGTACAGGGTCTTTTTGACTATGTAACAGATGAGACTTTGAAGTCTTACTCTTGACTGGCAACATTTACCAAAATACCTCAATCACTCTGTGGATCCTAATCTAACTAATAACCCCAGCGTTCAATGTAAAATTTAACTATGTACAATTTGTATATTCATTTCTGTATGCTGTGTGTGCATTTTTCGATTAAAGGCCAAGAAATAGTGTAGAAGCGCTGTTTTTAATATCTAAAAATCACTGAGTTATCTGCCCTTAGATTTGTGTTTTTAAAATCATCTCATAATGGGCGCTTTACACGATGGGTGGGGGAAGGGCTTTCCTGTAATTTTTCCTTTCTCTTCGGGCGCCGTGCTGAAAGAGCTACAGCTGCCACGGTTTAACAAAAATATTCTCTCCGGAATCTCTTGATAAAAATTCCGCTCAGTAGAGAAAACTACTGAGTGTCGAGGACGACAAAGGGACTAAAATTCAAATTCACATAATTCCCTGAGAATTTCAAGTACTCAATATATACACAGACTTATACATGACCGAACTACAGTCCATCTTGTTTGCATATATGCGTAACGAGTCTACAATAATTAATTATCTCTACGACGATTAATATAATTTTCTCAATAAAATCGGCATCCCAGTATCATTTATAAACTTAAGACACCATTAGTTTAGGATTTAATTTGTTGTATTTAGAAATAATTCCATTTTATTTGACATGAACGAAATGTTTAGATTCAAACAAGGGAGGTAATTCGTCTTTTTTATTATTAAAACAAGGGAGATAATTCGGTGTTTTTTTTTTTTTTTTTTTTTTTTTACACAGTGATCACCACTTATCAAGGCCCGGAAGCCACTCAGGGATAAGGGTTATTGCAAGTACATTACGTTAGTGTGGAGATTTGATGAAGTGTTTACTTAAGGGGGAGAGGTTCATTAGGAATTTGTTAACATTGGACTTGAACACATCCAAGTTGTAATCCGGAATGAAGCAGGAAGACGGAACAGAGTTCCACAGGCGTGCAGCTCTAATAAATGGTTATGCTGGCCGAGAGGTTTCTTTTTTTTTTACATAGGCATAACCACTTATCAAGGCCCAGAGACTACTCAAGGATGAAGGTTAAAGGTGTATAGAAGTCAATTGTCAGTTGGACAATATAGAAATCGTTAGTAATGGAAATTCAGTGAGGCTGTATTGATTTGCTTCCCCACTGAGCAAATTAGGCACAAGGCCGTTTTTTAATATGGAGAGATTAAGGGAATAGGGACCAGCTCCCCAGGGGTAGGGGAGCTGGATAGTGACAATTGGTATGAAGGGTTTCCCCTATATTGATTAATAACTGATTACAAGAACAATGATCTTATACGTGGTCTTTGATTCTGCCGGAACAGATACTACACTTTTGAACTTTGATCTTATATGCATAACGAGTCTACAACAATTAATTATCCCTACGATGATTAATACAGAGGTTTCTTTTTTTTTTTACATAGGCATAACCACTTATCAAGGCCCAGAGACCACTCGAGGATAAGGGTTACGATTGTACAGTAGTCAATTAACGCCATTAGTTTAGGACTTAATTTGTTTTATTTATAAATAATTCAATTTTATTTAACATGAACGAAACAGATACTACACTTTGATGTATTTATTTGCTCCCCCGAGCAAATTAGGCACAAGGCCGATTTTTAATAGTACTTTGTCTAGTTTATTATTTATAACACCTTTTGCCAAACTTACCGTGTTAAAGAGAGTGTCGGGCGCCATTTTGAATTTTCCAATACATCGATAAACACGGTATGGCTTTCGACATTGACCAATAACTGATTACTACAAGAACAATGGTCTTTGATTCTGCCAGAACAGATACTACACTTTTGAACTTTGCTTGTGGCCAAAAGGCCAAGCTTATGTTGGCTGAGAGTTTCCAACAGAGACGAAATGGACCCATCAACCTCACCATCCCCCCCCCTGTTTCTTTGAGTTGGCCTTGTGCCTAAATTTTCTGTTCCTTTTTTATAGTCGACGGGTTGAATTTTGGGTTTGTATTACTGTACACATAGATTCGAAAAAGTTGTCAAAAAACAAATATATAACAAATAAATGTTTTCAAAGGCAAGATAAGTTACTTTTCTACCTAACTGGATATATTTTTTCGTGTTTTTATTTAATGTAACATGTTTATTCAGCTCAAAAAACATACAGTGTTTACCGATGTATTGGAAAATTTAAAATGGCGCCCGACTCTATTTTTAACAAGGTAAGTTTGGGAAAATGAGTTAAAAATCAAAAATATACAAAATACTGTTAAAAACCCACTGAATATATGTCACGGTAACATATATTGAGCGAGTTTCTAACAGTATTTTGTATAGTTTTTTTAAAATATTTTTTAACTCCTTTTCCCAAACTTATCAAAGAGAGAGTAAGGTGTCATTTAAAATTTTAAAATACATCTGTAAACACTGTTTTTCGAGCTGAATAAACATGTTACATTAAATAAAAACACTAAAATCTTTTGTAGTTAGTAGAAAAGTAACTTATCTTGCCTTTGGTAACATTTATTTTTTATATATTTGTTTTTGGACAACCTTTTCGAATCTATGTGTACAGTAATACAAACCCCCGATTTTTCTTTTCAAATGTCGTTTGTCATTTGCAAAAACAATATTACGTACTTATTGTCATGTCGAAAATAGTGATATATCCAAACATTTCGAAAAAAATGGTAAAATTGCATAATTATCTGTTTCTGTTTTATTTTTTTGTTTACTTGCTTTCCAACGAGGACAGAGTTAGACGCAAGGTCAGTTTTTAAGGAGCACTCTGGTCAGTGACAAAAATAAATAAATGTATCAGTCATGAAGGATTTCTCCTCCATTAACCAAGATCAAAAAATTAAGTACAGCATCTGAAGAACAGATACTACACTTTGAGATATCAAATCTTTTATCCCGGTTAAAAATACAATAAAAATTCAAAATAAGAAAGAATAGACTTCGTGGCTTAGTGGGGGATGCCCTTTTCTCTACCCTGCAACCTCTACCCACAGAAGAAACGTTGCGAGCCTATCCTTGTTTTATCGTTATTTCCATGACAGATGCTCGTCTGAACTCCAATCTCTGGTCCCCCCTCGCCAATCTTTCACGAAAAACACCCGTCTAGCTGAATCCAATGTGAAAAATTTCCCCCACTCTTTATTTGTGCCTAAATCAAAACGCTGATTCCATGAACAAAGCTTCTTTCTTAGAACTGCACGCCTGTGGAACTTTGTTCCGTCTGCTTGCTTCCCTCCGGACTACAACTTGGATGTGTTCAAGTCCAATGTTAACAAATTCCTAATGAACCGCCCCCTTAAGTAAACACTTCAGCAAATCTCCACACTGACATAATGTACTTGCAATAACCCTTATCCCTGAGTGGCTTCCGGGCCTTGATAAGTGGTGATCTCTGTGTAAAAAAAAAAAAAAAAAAAAAGAAGCTTTGTTCATGGAATCCGCGTTTTGATTTAGGCACAGATATAGAGTGGGGGAAATTTTTCACAGTGGATTCAGCTAGACGGGTGTTTTTCGTGAAAGATTGGCGAACGTGAATATATGTACGTGTGTGGACGTGGGTGCATATGTTTGTAGCAGTGTCAGAAATTTCGTGAAAATAGTGAATAATTCCACCCCATCTTTCCAAGCTTATAACTCCTCGAAAAATGTAATTCAAGCCCTAATTTTTTTTTTCAATTAAAGGAGTAAGGACCAAGGTTTTATTTAAAAAAAAACAAAACAAAACAATGTGTTTTTTTTTTTTTAAAAAAGGTTTTAAACTTCGGACTTTACAGGTAAATTTCTAAAAAACTGATTTTTTTTTTTGTTTTAAATTTGAATATATTATTTATTGACCTTTTCTCTTCAATTTGTGATATATAAACCTATTAAACATAAATTAATTATTTACTTTTTAATAGACATTTCAAAATGAGAGGCGTAAATTATTCGACCCCCTATCTTTCTAAGCTTATAACTCCTCGAAAAATGTAATTCAAGCCCTAATTTTTTTTTCAATTAAAGGAGCAAGGACCAAGGTTTCATTAAAAAAAAAAAAAAAAGACAAAGAAAAAATGTGTTCTTATAAAATAAGGTTTTAAACTTCGGACTTTACAGGTAAATTTCTAAAAAACTGATTTTTTTTTTTGTTTTAAATTTGAATATATTATTTATTGACCTTTTCTCTTCAATTTGTGATATATAAAACTATTAAACATAAATTAATTATTTACTTTTTAAGAGAAAGTTGAAAATGGGGGGGGGCGTGAAAATGGGGGGGCGTGAAAATGGGGGGGCGTGAATTTAAAAAAAACGTTTGTCTAAAATATTATATTCGGTTTATTGGAAAGAACATAAAATTTCACATTGACCCTGAAAATATCGTAAAAATAGAATCAATAGAAAAATTTTGATAGATTTTTAAAATTTAAAAATATTGAGTTTAAAAATTGAAAAATATTGAGTTCGGAAAATTCATTACTGTTTTAAAAAAAAATAAAAATATTTTTATTACTTTTAAAACAACTGTAATAGTTTATTTTGGAAGTATAATCCATAAAGAAAATAAATAACCCACTTTTAACAGAGAAATTACGAGATTTTTATATTGTATTCGCAGTTTCGTGTTAGGGGTGTCAAAAATTCCTACAAAAATTCTGATACTGCTAAATGTTTGTGTGCGCGTATGTATGCGACAAGTAATATAGCTTGAAATGTGAACGTGTTTTGGTGTGTGAGACTAGGAAAGGCTCGCACGGATTCCATCTAATTCTGGGTTTTAGCTTTATTATGAAAAAGTGTATGTGAACGGGTATATATATATGTGTGGGAGACCAGAAAAGGCTCACACACACTTTGAGATATCAAATCTTTTATTCGGGTTAAAAATACAATAAAAATTCAAAATAAACAAAAAACGTAGGCACAAGACCAACTCAAAAATGGGGGAGGGAGGAGGGGGGTCGTTGGTCACCCTTGCCATTATAGAACTAAACAAAAGTGTGGGGGGGGGAGACAAGGAGAGGTAAAGAGAAAATGACGGATAAAATAAATGGACCCGACAAATTATTATGAACCGGCCTTCACCTATTAAGCAAATTGTTGGGTTGCTCGGTTAGGGGAAAAACGTTTTAATAAGCGGGCAATTTGGTAAGTGGGTAGTTTTGTAAATAGACAATATGTCAGGCGCCGGCGGATGTTTTGGTCAGCAGACAATTTTGCCAGCGGTGGAGAAAAATGCAATTCACGACGAATTCATTTTCATTTTCAAATTTAAAAAATAATCTCAGTAAACTAAAAAATGGGGGTCGTTGCAGCGGCCCTGGCAATGCCTTCGATGTAATTGTTCCAACTCATGTTTCCTGTGAACGTCAGGCCAAGAACTAAACACACCGGGTTTTTATTACTGTACACATAGATTCGAAAACGTTGTCAAAAAACAAATATATAACAAATAAATATTACCAAAGGCAAGATAAGTTACTTTTCTACCTAATTTTTCAGTGTTTTTATTTAATGTAACATGTTTATTCAGCTTGACAAACATACAGTGTTTATCGATCTGTTGGAAAATTCAAAATGGCGCCGAACTCTCAGCTGAACACGGTACGTTTGGAAATATGAGTTAAAAATAAAAAAGTATACAAAATACTGTTAGAAACTAGCGCAATATATGTTACTGTGACATACGCTGACATATATTTGGTGGGTTTTTAACAGTATGTGGTATAGTTTTTTATTTTTAACTCATTTTCCCAAACTTACCGTGTTTAGCAGAGAGTTTGCGCCATTTTAAATTTTCCAATACATCGGTAAACACTGCATGTTTTTCAAGCTGAGTAAGCATTTTACATTAAATAAAAACACTAAAAACATATTCAGTTTTGTAGAAAAGTAACTTATCTTGCCTTTGGTAACATTTATTTGTTATATATTTGTTTTTTGACATATTTTTCGAATCTATGTGTACAGTAAAACAAACCCAACACACCCTTTCGTACTGTGGAATGTAGAAGCCAATTGTTTTAAATATTTTTTATTAACGTGTTGCGGGGCTAGTTTTTTTATTTTTAACTCATTTTCCCAAACTTGCGGGACTAATCTAATGGGTGTTGGTGTTAGTCCCGCGAACTAAAAAGAAATAAAATAAAAAAAAGTGTAAAATAGTGATAGCTATGAAGCAAAGATGGCGGAAAAATTAAATACAAAATTTATTTTTTAAATAATTGTGAATGAATGAAAAGAGAAGTAAAGTTATTTTTTTTTAACGTGTATTTTTTTTTTGCAAGGTGGTAATCACTTATCAAGGCCCGGAAGCCACTCAGGGATATAAGGGTTATTGCATGTACAGTACGTTAATGTTGAGATTTGATAAAGTGCCTTACTCAAGGGGGCGGTTCATCAGGAATTTGTTTATGTTGGACTTGAAGACATCCAAGTTGTAGTCAGGTGGGAAACAAGCAAACGGAACAGAGTCCCACAAGCGTGCACGTCTAAGAAAGAAACTCTGTTCATGGAATCTATGTTTTGGTTTTGGCACAGATAAAGAGTAGGGAAATATTTTTGACACTGGTTTCAGCTAGATGGGTGTTTTTCATGAAAGATCGGCGAGGGGGATCAGGGATTGGAGCTCAGACGAGCACTTGCCTTGGAAATAACGATAAAACAAAGACAGGCTCGCAACGTCTCTTCTGTGGGAGAGTGGTTGCAGGGTAGAGAAAAGGGCATCCCCCACTAAGCCACAAAGCCTATTTTGTACTCTGTCAAGGCAGGATAGGCTGTTTTTTTATATGTGACAACAGTACTCCATCTTTGGACGTAGATATATAGATAGAGAATTGCATCAGCAGTGAGATATCTTCTGGGGCAGTGTAAAAACCAAATAGATAACAATAATGGGCCAAGACTTTGATCTTCGTCCGAAGGCCAAGAACAACCGTTTCTGTTTATTTATGTATTTATTTGCTTCCCTACGAAAGCAAATGCAACACAAGGTCGTCTTTAATGTGGGGGGAAAACCAGCTACCCTAAAAGAAGGGCAAAAAAATATTGTCTCAGTATGAAAGGTTTTCCCTACATTGACCAACGACAAATCAGAACAGATACTACACTTTCAGCAGGTACACACCAACCATGGCCGCTTATTTATATGCCTCTTCACATGGTTAACACGCTAAAATAAGGGTGAGATGCAGAAATGTTGACCAAAAAACAGAAATTTTTTCCCTCCTTTCATCAGAAACATTGCTCATGGAATGTGAGGAATTCGATGCCTCCGTTCAATCTCGCAAAACAAAGGATACCCCCTGTAACGTCAGCTGTATATGTAATTGTGAGGCAAGGGTTGCACAATCACCAACCACGCCTCTCCTAAATCAGCACTGTTTGAGTCCGGTGGCAAGGGGAAGTTAAAGACAACTGGAAACAATGCGGAGAACACATACAGCACCTGGAAGTCACCCATCTGGTACTGGCCAGGCTCATTGTTGCTTAACTTCAGTGATCTGATGGAAGCCAGTGTGTCAAACGTGATAATGCCATATTATAAACACGAGAACTAAAGAATAAAATAAGAGAGGTGAGAGTTACAAGATTACCAGAAGTAAACTCAAGGTCCATTTTCTTAATACTCTAGCAAATGCGACACAAGGGAAAACCAGCCACCCTAAAAGAAGGGCAAAAAAAGGTGGCACTCTGGCAGTATCCAAAAAAATATTGTCTCAGTATGAAAGGTTTTCCCTACATTGATCAACGACAAATCAACTTGAATGAAGCATCAGAACAGATACTACACTTTGAGATATCAAAATGAACAAAAAACTAAGGCACAAGACCAAATCAAAAGGGGGGAAAAAAACGGGGATTGTTGGTCATCCCTGTCACACCAGATTCTCTTAGCTAGTATCTTCTTTCACCATAATACCGCATTCAGCCTTTTCGTACTGGGGGATGTCCTACTTAGCATCCAATTATTTAAAACATTTTTTATTGGCAAAAAAGATAACAATAAAGATAATCATGATTTGGACTTTATAATTTTGCAGCAAAAAATCAAAAAACTTTGAAGCAAAAAAGCAAAAGATTTTGCAGCAAAAAAGCAAAAGATTTTGCAGCAAAAAAAGCAAAAGATTTTGCAGCAAAAAAGCGAAAAAGCAAAAAATTTTGCAGCAAAAAAGCAAAAAGTTTTGCAGCAAAACATTTTGCCGCAAAAAATTTGCCGCAAAAAAGCAAAAAATTAGGAAGCAAAAAAAAAATTTGCAGCAAAAAAGCAAAAAAATTTGCAGCAAAAAAGAATAAAAATATTGCAGCAAAAAAGCAAAAAAAATTGCAGCAAAACATTTTGCCGCAAAAAAGCAGAAAATTAGGAAGCAAAAAAAAAATTTGCAGCAAAAACTTTTGGAGCAAAAAAGCAAAAAAATTTGCAGCAAAAAAACCCAAAACATTTTGCAGAATAATAGCAAAAAAATTTGCAGCAAAAAAAACCAAAACATTTTGCAGAATAATAGCAAAAAAATTTGCAGCAAAAAAACAAAAAATTTGCAGCAAAAAAGCAAAAAAATTTGCAGCAAAAAAGCAAAAAAATTGCAGCAAAAAAAGCAAGAAAGCAAAAAAATTTGCAGCAAAAAAAGCAAAAAATTTTGCAGCAAAAAAGCAAAAAATTCTTCCCGTGTTGACACGAAGAAAAACATATACAAGATTGCTAAAGAAAAAGGTTTAATTCTGGTTTCTGATTGGTTGATAGTAGAAGTGAATTAATTTGATTCGTCAGTTTCTAGCAACAGCGTTTATAAATAGAATCTTCCAACTGTGAGGGACCATAGTCTTATGGGGATGGTCTAGCAGCTTCGGCTGCAGGGAGCCAGCGTAGAAGTAATCATCAAGGATCCGTTCTTGACACTCAGCCCGACAGGTACACCGCCTGGGCAATACCACGGAGGTCCACTCTCCCAGGCCTTGTCACCAGGCTTTCTGGTGGGGCAAGTTTATTACTTGTCTCCTGAGGCACCCGGACCGGAGAATGCCGACAGGGTTACTCAAGCAATTTTTGCAATTGCAGGAATGCCTCTTCTTTAGGGGAGCCTGCTTAGATCCCCACTTTCCGGCCTTGGTGGGCAGCAATTAAATATCTACCCGATTATACTGCATGATGGGATATGTCTCCTAGCGCCTTTAGCTGCAGGTGTTACATAAAGGAGGGAGAAGAAGAGGATTTGACTTGGACACTTTACTTGAGGGATACTGGTACCCTGGTGATGACGTGTCCATTTTACTAATTAAGAGAAGAAGTTTACAACGATGAGAGAGAGAGAGATATTACTCGTGTTAAGAGACGAGAGAACGGGACCCAAGATCCCTTAAACCGTTTGTCTAGTGGCTAGGACGCTTGTTGTGTATTTATGTGTTTGAATTAAAGAAGATTCATACCTGGTTCCGCTGCTCTGGGAGAGTCTTCATCTGGGTGGAGCTCTCTTGCTGTTTTCGCCGGAATACACAAGATGAAGACAGATGTTGGGTTTTCAACCTTTTATTCTCCCAGGCATGATCTGCAGATGTCGCCATCGATGGTCTCCACTGTGGGTACCTACCACGCCCCACGTCTGGGGCGCGCATCTCCCCCCTTACTTAGGAGAGAACCATTTTAGACCTCTGCTCGGCTCGGCATTTTCTGAGAGACTCAACGTTTCACCAACCTTGCCACGTAGCATCACATGACATCCGGTTAGATGAAACGCCACTTCCTGCAACGTGGATTAACTACAAAAATATCTCTCTGACCTCCTCCCACCCTCTCCCTCTCTCTCTCGGTCTACTATCTAATAGAGACACAGAGAGAGAAAATAGAGAGAGTATGAAAGAGCCAGAGAGAGAGAGAGGAGAGATGCTCTTTAACACAGGGGGACAAGGTAGAGTACACGTCAAGGATCCATTCTTGATACTCAGCCCGACAGACGAGGGGCCGGGAACCGTTCCAGCACCTGTCGGACTGAAGTACACCACTTAGGACGTCCACCCTCCCAGGCCTTATTGCTTGTCGCCTGAGGCGTCCCTAACAGGAAATGCCGACTGGGGTGCCCAGGCAATTTTTGATGAGGCAAGAATGTTCCTCCTTTAGGGGAGCTTGCCTATTTTCCACTTTCCGGCCTTATGCCACATCTTGCTTCGGTGGACAGACCCCATTATTAATCAAAAATATTTCAACAGATACAATAATTTGTGTCGATGGCAGGAAGGGAAAAAAATACACCCCGTCTAATTGATAGACCGCCCATTTCTGTTTATAAAGGAACCTGATGTCCTGCAGGACAATCTCTAGGTGTGGGACAAAAAGGAGAAAAGAAAAATTGGTGTGTGAGAGGGGTGAAATTCAGAGGGGGTGGGTCGAAAAGAAAAATTTCAATTAGGAGCGGGGATGGGGATCTTAGAGGCTTCCTAGTCGGGAAGGGATGGAGCACTCACTCGGCTAGCTAAATTTAGATCATGTCTAATGTGATCACTCCCTTGGTGACTTGCCCTGGGATGGATCCCTGAGCAAACTAATGGTTGCACACATCCATCAGAAGAGGCAGAAACATGGCGACAGACTCAAATACTGTTCGTATGGCAGACCATCAAGTCCCTGTGATCTGTCACAGCTGACCTGCAGTAAAAACCTCCCACTCCGTCACTCAGCCCTCGGAACTAGTGGCTCTAGTGACCTCGAGATGGGAAGAGTTGGCTAAGAGTCGCTTGACAAATCAATTTTTTTAAAAATGTAGTTTTTAGCAAAAAAAAAAAAAATAGTAGCCACTTTATTGTCATGTCGAAAATAGTAATATATCCAAAAATTTGCTTAATTTGATCAAGTAGGTTTTACTTAAAAATTCACCAAAAATCAGGAAATCAACCAATTTGTATTACTGTACACATAGATTCGAAAAAGTTGTCAAAAAACAAATATATAACAAATAAATGTTACCAAAGGCAAGATAAGTTACTTTTCTACCTAACTGGATATGTTTTTAGTGTTTTTATTTAATGTAACGTGTTTATTCAGCTCGAAAAACATGCAGTGTTTACTGATGTATTGGAAAATTTAAAATGGCGGCCGACTCTCTCTTTAACACGGTAAGTTTGGGAAAATGAGTTAAAAATAAAAAAACTAGACAAAATGCTGTTAAAAACTCGCTCAATATATGTTACCGTGACAGTATTTTGTATATATATTTTTTTATTTTTAACTCCTTAAATAATAAACAT
The DNA here is from genome assembly GCF_053919585.1 of Euprymna scolopes. Lineage (NCBI taxonomy): Eukaryota > Metazoa > Mollusca > Cephalopoda > Sepiida > Sepiolidae > Euprymna > Euprymna scolopes. Next base: position 216,574,232 of record NC_136527.1, read on the forward strand.
GTTACATTAAATAAAAACACTAAAAACATATCCAGTTAGGTAGAAAAGTAACTTATCTTGCCTTTGGTAACATTTAGTTGTTATATATTTGGGGGGGGAGGGTTGACAACGTTTTCGAATCTATGTGTATAGTAAAACAAACCCCATTAATTTAAATAAAAATAGTTATTTGAAAAGATAAAAAAATGAAATTAATTGATTAAAAAAGTTTACATATTTTTAAGCGCTTCTACACTTCTCGTAAAAGAACTCGTAAAACTGATGAAACTGTTTGAACATGTTTTCCCTCACATATACACACCCATATGTATGTACGCGCGCACACACACACACACACACACACACACACACACACATGCGCATGCACACACCCGAGCTGTGGCTTTTAAGTGAAAACCAGACATGCGCACCCAGAACACTAACTCCAGTATAAAAGTCAACAAAACCTCTCAACTTCCCCTTTTCGTCCGGAGCAGCGTTCGACCTGTTGCGCCCTAATGTCACTTTCCCTGCTACTGTAATGTGGGATAAGCGCGCGTACACTTTATACGTTTTCTCTCTCCATGAACTGGATTGACTTTCTCACTCTATCTCCCCTTCGGCTTTGGTCCATCAACACAGACATGTTTTTTTTTTTTTTTTACACAGTGATCACCACTTATCAAGGCCCGGAAGCCACTCAGGGATAAGGGTTATTGTAAGTACATCACGTTAGTGAGGAGATTTTATGAAGTGTTTAATTAGGGGGGCGGTTCATTAGGAATTTGTTAACATTAGACTTGAAGACATCCAAGTTGTAGTCCGGAGGGAAGCAGGCAGACGGAACAGAGTTCCACAGGCGTGCAGTTCTAAGAAAGAAGCTTTGCTCATGAAATCCGCGTTTTGATTTAGGCACAGATATAGAGTGGGGAAAATTTTTCACAGTGGATTCAGCTAGACGGGTGTTTTTCGTGAAAGATTGGCGAGGGGGGACCAGGGATTGGAGTTCAGACGAGCACCTGCCATGAAAATAACGATAAAACAAGGATAGGCTCGCAACGTCTCTTCTGTGGGAGAGGGGTTGCAGGGTAGAGAAAAGGGCATCCCCCACTAAACCACGAAGTCTATTTTGTACTCTGTCAAGGCATGATAGGCTGTTTTTGGCAGCTCCTGCCCAGATATGGCAACAGTATTCCATCCTTGGCGACTCTCTACTGAGCTTAACCCTCTCTTTCTACAAGCCGGCTTGCCACTTCGCGTTTCTCTATTGCATTCCCCTTTCCTTCCACGCGCGTAGTCGTCAACGGCCGAATGTACACATGTACACCCAAGACTTTCATTTCTCAACAGAAAATAAACGACATGTTTATTTTATTCCAGCATTTGAGTTCTTTGTTTCCTTCATTCAATTCGTTTCATTATTTTTTCTTGTAGCGAGTTAGGGTATTTATATCCTCGTCTGCAACAATATGAACGGATTAAAAATTGAAAATAAACTAAGATGGATGTACGAAATGAATAATGGATGTTTTTTTTAAATTTTTTACCCCTTTTTGACCCCATAAAAAACTTTTTATTATGAGGAGTAGACTCCAAACCATGCATGTACAGCGATGAGTTACTTTTATGCACGTAGTAATTATCTCTATATAAATAAAATGAACTAATTTTTTCCTGTCGGATTTTGACCTTAATAGGATTAAAAATCAAGATATTTCATGCAAATATAATATGCACAAACGGCAGAACAATATCTGAGGTGTGTTATAGGCTTATTATTTCTCAAATTCCTCGATAATCTTAGATTTCTATACTTTTTCTGCTGAGAAGTCACGGCCAAAATCGGTTAAGATCAATGGAAGTGGTAAAATATTTTCTCTCTAATAAATTCCTCCTCCCCCTGCCACCACTTAACACCGTTTGGGGATCGTTCACAAGGAACAGTTGAGAAGAGAACACCGGTTTGGCTTCGTAGTTCTTTCATGTGAAGTTATTTAAAATCACTAAACTAAGCTGCAGTGCTCTGTGGCGTAGTGGTTAGCGTGCTGGACAATTCACATTATATTTTCACGTTCGCGCCGACCTACCGTAGCCGTTTTTTTTTTTTTTCCTAAACAACTGGAATGGACTTTTCTTGGTGGCCGAACTGTTAACGTTGCAGATGTTTTGTTTTTTTTCACACTTTATTTTCCTACTTTTACTCATGACTCTGGGTTTGATCCTTCCTACTTACCGACCATAACATTTTTTAGAACCCCCCCCGTCCCGGAAACAAACACTCGGGCAACGCCGGGTACCCCCGCTAGTTAATTAATAATTAATATTTAAATAATAAAAAAGTAAAAAAAAAAACGTCCTAAGATTTGGTCGAAATATATATATGAACAAATGATGAATAACACATGTTAAAAGACACCTTGAAAAATAGTTAAAAACATATTTCAATTCGTTTCATTATTTTTTCTTGTAGCAAGTTAGGGTATATTCTGCAGTTTAATTTGTTGCTGGCTATCTTGCTCTTGCTTGTTGCTGGATCTCAACATTTTGAACCGAGAGAGAGACTTAGCTGTCATACAAAGCTAAGACTCTGTAACATCATCTTTGTATAGATACTCTCTCAGGCATTTGGGCTCATGAATTGAAATGTCTGAGGGAGTGGCACTCGTCTGACAAGAGACGTTGCAATCATCATATATATATATATATATATATATATATGAACAAATGAGGAATAAAACATGTTAAAAGACATCTTGAAAAAGAGTTAAAAACATATTTCAATTCGTTTCATTATTTTTTCTTGTAGCAAGTTAGGGTATTTATATCCTGGTCTGCAACAAAACTGATGAAACAAAATTACAAAAATCGATGAGGTAGACAATTATTTATTAAAGAAAATAAAAATAGAATTTGTATATATATATATATATATATATATATATATATATATATATATATATATATATATATATATATAACTATTTCATTTATTCACATAAATTTACTATACGAAAGTATAGATTTATGCGTAAACTTTAAGTATTTACTTCAAAAGTGCTCAATACATAGGCAGAGGCATCAGATCTTGTGGGATTATTCATTCTATATACCCTCACAAGCATATTCGATACTACGGATATCGGCCTATATAGAGATGACGGACTAGCTATAATAAAAAAACTCCAACAAAGTCAAGGGAGAAAACTTTAAGAAAATCATACACAAGGAAATGAAAAAATTAGGCCTAAAAGCAGACATATCAGCTAACATAAAAATAACAAACTTCCTGAACGTCACGTTAAACTTAGATAAAAACACATATGAACCATACTTAAAAGATAACGCTACTCCAATTTACGTAAACTCTAAGTCCAACCACCCACCATCAATTATAAAACATATTCCTAACTCGATCATAAGTAGACTCAGTAATAACTCAAGCGATGAAAATGCATTTAACAGGTCATCCAATATTTACGAAACAGCCCTAAAAAATAGTGGATACAAAAATATCGATATCAACAAAACACCAACAACTATAATAAAATTAAAAACAGAAGAAAAAGAACTATAATTTGGTATACGGCCCCATACAATCAAATGTTAAAAACAAAACTTGGCAAGAAATTTCTAGATCTTATTGAAAAACACTTTCCCGCAACCAACCCCTTTCACAAAATCTTCAATAAAAATATCTTGAAGTTATCTTACAGTTGTTGCGAAAATTTAGAGATGATAATTAAGGCACATAATAACAAAATACTAAATGAAAACAATGTAAACAACAACAAAATAAACAATAAAAAAAGTAGACACCAGGACAGAAATAAAAACAACACTAGCAGAAATAATAATAATAATAATAATAATAATAATAATAATAATAATAACAATAATAATAATAATAATAATAATAATAATAATAATAATAATAATAACAAACCAACCCCGGACAAGTACAACCATACCATAAATAAAAACACTAATAACGAACAAGATAAATGCAATTGTAGATACCGCACACTTTGCCCAGTCCAAAACAAATGTCTAAAAAAAAGCGTAGTCTATCAAGCAACAGTATTTGCAAAAGAAAACCCAAATAACAAGAAATATTACATAGGCATGACTTCCTTAGATTTCAAAACCCGATACTATGACCACAAAAGCACATTCAAAAATAAAAAACACTGTATAAAAACAACACTAGCGAATAAATACTGGGAACTCAAAGAAAGCGGACATTCGCCTGTAGTCGAATGGAACATAATAAGACAAGCTACCACGTGAAGACATTTAGACGACCGATGTAAATTATGCCTACATGAAAAATTTTCTATCCTGTACTTTAAAGAACCTCAAAATCTATTAAACTGTAGGCGGGAAATAGCAAACAACTGTGTTCACAAAATAAAACTTACTCTAGGATAGCGATACAAAATAGCTTTAAAACTAACAATAACAATAGAAAACAAACAAATAAATAAATTAAATAAACATGAATATACATAAACGATCACACGCATATGTGTGTATATATATATATATATATATATATATATATATATATGTATATATGTATATATATGTGCATTATTGTGTACACATAGGTATATTTATATGTATATAAAAAAAAAAAAAAAGAAGCAGAACGGCCACCTAAAACCACTAACCTAGCTCTAAAACAGATCCTTTGTTTGATAAAATGCATGCCCATTGGCTGGTAGGAAGGGGCGCGGTGGATACTAGAAAGCTGATTGGCCGACTAGAAATCCTCAACATATATAAAAACAAGAAGCAACGACAGAATTCGCGCATAAGCCTGACGAATCCTATAGTTGGATGAAACGCAGAATATTCAGTGTAGCTTAATCGCCATATATATTTTATAAATTACTATATATATATATATATATATATATATATATATATATATATATATGTATATATATATATGTATATATATATGTGTGTATATATAATTTAAAGGAGATTAGAACAATAGTCTAAAGAGCTGAGTGTATTTTAATGTAACAGTAAAATTACTAGTTAATTAAAATACAGGAAATAGAAAGTGCTCGTTGTAATTTAGATATATAATAAGCTCGATAGTTAAATATCCTAGAGCTAATTCAATATTAAGTAATGGGATTAATAATTTAAAATTTAAAAATCAAATTATAATTAAATTAAAAATCCGTTTCATAAGAAGGAACAATAACAAAATCAATTATCTGTACGATCGTTTCGGAAAACAATGCTTTTTATTGTGGTATACATCAAGTTATGTACAATAATTACATATAGTTTTTTAATAAGCAAGGTCTCCTCGTCAGCAAATTTTGAAGGGTTTTTATTGAATTTAAAAGACGCCATAAATAAACCTAGCATTAAAAGTAAGGCAGATGAATCTTGCTTATTAAAAAACTATATGCAATTATTTTTAAAATTATAAAAAAAATTAAAATATTTTTTAAAAAAATTAAAATATTAAAAAAGAATTAAAATATTTAAAAAAAATTAAAATATTTTTAAAAAAATTAAAATATTTAAAAAAAAGAATTGTACATAGTTTAATCAAAATATAAAAAAATAAAATTTAAAAAAAAATTACAATATTAAAAAAAATGAAAATATAAAACAAAAAATTAAAATATTAAAAAAAAATTAAAATATTAAAAAAAAATTAAAATATTAAAAAAAAAAAAAATATTTAAAAAAAATTAAAATATTTAAAAAAATTAAAATATTTAAAAAAATTAAAATATTTAAAAAAAAATTAAAATAGTTAAAAAAAATTGAAATATTAAAAAAGAATTAAAATATTTTAAAAAAATTGAAATATTAAAAAAAAATTTAAATATTTAAAAAAAAAAATTAAAAAAAAAATTCAAATATTCACACTTTATTTTCCTACTTTTACTCATGACTCCGGGTTTGATCCTTCCTACTTACCTACCATAACATTTTTTAAAACTCCCCTCCCCCGTCCCGGAAACAAACACTCGGGCAACGCCGGGTACCCCCGCTAGTAAATAAATAAATTGACTTCTTTTAATAAAGAGAATGTGGAAAACACTAGGTTTATTAAAAGAAATCAATTTATTTATTGTTTAATCCTTTTTACGGATTGTCAAATTTCTCATTATCTTCTACTGTAGTAAAATTGTTGTCAATACTTTTATACCCGTGTCAGCGTATCTAATTACGCCTAACAGGGATGCCCGACGGTGTTCCGGATGTAATGAGGACCAACAAATATGTTCTACCCTCCCCATACTCTATTGGTATCGAAATCAGCGAACTCGCCCATTTGTTTTTATTTAAATAGCCTGAGTTAATTAGGAAATTCCTCACCCGCAGTCGACAGTTTATCTTATTGGACCGGTCTTTCTGCTCGTGGGATGATAATATTTCTCTAACGCAGTTATGATGTTAGATTGTATAAATGTTTCATTTGGCAAAAATGGAACATTCTTTCTTTAATCAAATTTTGATAATAAATTTTTCGGATAATCATTTTCAGATAATCAATGGTCGATAATCAATGTTCGATAATCAATTTTTTGATAATCATTTTTTGATTATCAATTTTCGATAATCAATTTTTCGATAATCAATCTTTGATAATCAATTTTCAATAATGATTTTTCGATAATCAATTTTCAAAATCAATTTTATCATAAACATGGTTTGATAATCAATTTTTGATAATCAATTTCTCGATAATCAATTTTCGATAACCAATTCGATAATCTATTTTTCGATAATCAATTTTTGCATAATCATTTTTCGATAATAAATTTTTCGATAATCAATTTTTCGATAATCATTTTTCAATAATAATCGTAAAATTTGTTTTTTCTTGAAACAAAAAAAAAAAAAGTACTTGATTGATAAAATATTCGATGGTCTGCATATACTGCCCTTGTTGACCCATATTTCCGCCAGGGGTCTTTAGTGGCGTTATCTCTCCAACAACATGGTGTCTGGCTTTTTCTTCGATGAAACGTCCGATAATATTTGATTTTCTTAAATAAAAAAAAAAAAAAACTACTTTACGTAATTTTTGGAATATGACATTTTCATGCAGTGACATACTATTATATGAAAAAAAAGTAAATAAAGTGAAAGAGAAATAACATTATTATTGTAATATATTGGACAGGATTATCTCCCTTGCACTTCAATGAACTACGGATTATCTCCCTTGCACTTCAATGAACTACCACTAGAGGGCGTGACAGTCTTGAAATCTGTTCTTTTTGTAAATAAAAGGACCGGGAGACGATCTTTACCTACGAGACGTACCGTCCGTCTGCCGATCTATCCATAATGTTATTTTGTCTTGTGCATTTTTATTCATTATGCATTGTTAATGTTGATATACTTCAATTGGCGACGAAGAACGAATAATGCGGAGGAGTAACAAGACAATTTAAAATTAAAAGCGAACACCCGCAACAAATCGAACGAGGAAAAGTTGCCGAGTATTTCCCCTTCGAGGTTGGAAAGGCTTTTAAAAGAATTTGATTCGCTGTTCAGTGAAGAAATGGGGTGTTTAAAGGATTTTAAGGTCAAAATACCCATTGATAAAACGGTGAGTCCCAAATTTTGTCGGGCAAGACCAGTACCTTATGCCATAAAAGCGGATGTGGAAAAGGAGCTAGATCGCCTGGAAAACCAGGGAATTTTCAAAAGAGTGGAATACTCTAGGTGGGCTGCCCCCATTGTACCGGTTGCCAAAAATAATAATGAAGGCATCCGGATCTGTGGAGATTACAAACAAACAGTAAACCGGGCATCACCATGTGACTATTACCCTCTTCCTCGGACAGAAGATATATTTGCTACTTTGAAAGGGGGTAAAAAATTTAGCAAGCTCGACTTGAGCCATGCCTATCAGCAGCAGGAATTGGATGCAGAAACCCAGGAACTGTTAACAGTAAACACTCACCAAGGATTATATCAGCCCACCAGACTACAATTTGGGGTACACAGTGCTACAGGGATTTTTCAAAGGGAGATGGACAAAAGATTGAAGAACATTCCTTTTTGCAAGGTGCGTGTGGATGACATCCTGGTTTCAGGTAGTGATGACAGTAGTCATCTGAAGAATTTATACAGTGTATTTGCTGCTCTAGATAAGGCCGGATTAAAGTTAAAGAGAAGTAAGTGCAAGTTTCTCCTTCCTGAACTGACATATCTGGGTTTCAGAATTAGTAAGGAAGGCATAGCGCCTCTTCCAGACAAAGTAGCCGCCATGACAGAGGCACCTCGACCGCAAAACATCACAGAATTAAGAGCCTACCTAGGGGCACTTAACTATTATCATAGTCATTTGCCAAACTTATCAACTATACTTCAACCGCTTCACAACTTAATGAGGAAGGGTGCTCCCTGGGTATGGGGTGCTGGACAAACCAGGGCTTTTGAAGAAACAAAGAAAATGCTGTGTTCTGCACCTCTTTTAACTCATTTTGATCCATCTAGACCGATTCTGGTGCAAGTAGATGCTTCTCCCTATGGACTGGGAGCTGTAATGGCTCACAAAATGGAAGATGGAAGGGAGAAACCAGTATGCTACATATCACGAACGCTGTCTGAGGCAGAACGGAATTATGCGCACATTGAGAAGGAGGGGCTGGTCCTAGTCTTTGCGGTGAAAAAGTTGCACCAATATCTGTATGGGAATAATTTTACGTTGTTCACTGACCACCAACCCTTATTGGGCTTGTTTGCTGAAAACAAGCCGATCCCTTCTCTTGCTGCTGCCAGAGTTCAACGCTGGGCCATATTTCTGGCTGCCTATAATTACAGGTTGGAGTATCGTGCCGGGTCCCTTAATGGAAATGCAGATTGCCTCAGTCGTCTTCCAATCAGTGTGCAGGAGCAAGATGTCACACCTAATTCTAACAGGATACACATGATGAACTTGGTTGATGCTCCAGTGACTGTGGCGGCAGTAAGATTGGAGACAAGAAGAGACCCTACTTTGAGTCGGGTGTACGAATACATCCTGAATGGCTGGAGTAGGTGTATTCCAGACACGGCAATGAAGCCCTACTTCAACAAACGGACAGAGTTGACATGTGAAGATGGTACCGTTTTATGGGGGAGTAGAGTAGTAATTCCGGCTATACTCAGAACAAAAGTGTTGCAGCAATTACATCAGACACACATAGGGATCGTGCGAATGAAGGCCCTTGCTCGCAGCTATGTGTGGTGGCCAAATCTTGATGCAGATATTGAGAGAGCCGGTAAAGCTTGTGGAACCTGCATACATTATCAAAGCAACCCCGGCAAGGCTCCCATTCATTGCTGGGAATATCCAAGTTCACCATGGGAGAGAGTCCACTTGGATTATGCGGGTCCATTTTTGGGGCACATGTTTTTGATAGTAGTGGATGCTCATTCAAAGTGGACTGAAGTTTGCATTACAAAATCATCTTCTGCTATGACCACAATTGAAAAATTGAGAGGGATCTTCGCAACTCATGGACTACCGGTATTAATTGTGAGTGACAACGGTCCCTGTTTTACAAGTGAAGAATTCAAAGCATTCATGAATGCTAATGGAATTCGGCACATTTTCACTGCTCCTTACCATCCTTCCTCGAATGGACTAGCAGAACGCAGTGTACGCACCTTCAAGGAAGCGCTTAAAAGGATGAATACAGACGGCAAGGCAACACTTGAAACCAAGGTGAACCGATTTTTATTCACTTATAGGATAACTCCAAACTCATCAACTGGGGTTTCTCCTGCCGAGCTGATGTTCAAACGGCAGTTACGAACAGCGTTTCATTTGGCAAAGCCAGACACGTACAAGGCTATGGATGTAAAAAATAAAATGGAAAGGGGGAGCAAGGTAATGGTGCCGCTCCGTGAATTTAAAGTAGCCGATCCTGTGCTTGTGCGTAACTATGGATCTACTCAGCGATGGATTGAAGGTACCATTACCAGACAGTTGGGAGCAGTGAATTTTGAAGTGGAAACCGGTAGAGGGCTAGTAAGGAGGCATGTGGACCAGCTTGTGAAACTCTCATCACCAGTAGCAGTGGAACTTACGCCTGAGATACAAGCAGATAATGCTGCAAAGAATCTTGAGAGTTTCGGCACACCCGACAGTCCTGAGGAAAGTTTAATACCTGAGAGCAGGCATATGGAAGAGGTTGCAGAGACTCCAGCAGTGGTAGAAAAATCGGCATCACCACCCTCTCGCAAGTCAGGGCATATTCGGAGACCACCAAAAAAATTTGAAGACTATGTTCATGATCCAGAGTAAGATTGAAGGGATGTAATATATTGGACAGGATTATCTCCCTTGCACTTCAATGAACTACGGATTATCTCCCTTGCACTTCAATGAACTACCACTAGAGGGCGCGACAGTCTTGAAATCTGTTCTTTTTGTAAATAAAAGGACCGGGAGACGATCTTTCCCTACGAGACATACCGTCTGCCGATCTATCTATAATGTTATTTTGTCTTGTGCATTTTTATTCATTATGCATTGTTAATGTTTGATATACTTCAATTATTTAATAAAGATACCATTTTTTCGCGCACCTGTCGTTAAAATCCTAGGGAGAAATCAGTATTTAGTGCTAATGCACTTACTGATCTGCGCTATTTTTTAAATCGTATTTCCAAGTTTAATTAAAGTTTTATAATATGTTTTTTTTTTCAATTGTAAGGTTAAAGTACAGAATAGGTACAAAACACCCTCTCCTCCCCATGTTAAGAATGGCTTTTTAAATAATAACGTTATTATTTCAGTACGGATCAATAAGTGCAGTGCAGCACTGCAGCAGTATAAGAATTTTTGTAGGAATTTTTGACACCCCTAACACGAAACTGCGAATACAATATAAAAATCTCGTAATTTCTCTGTTAAAAGTGGGTTATTTATTTTCTTTATGGATTATACTTTCAAAATAAACTATTACAGTTGTTTTAAAAGTAATAGAAATATATATTTTTTTTTAAAACAGTAATGAATTTTCCGTACTCAATATTTTTCAATTTTTAAACTTTAAAAATCTATCAAAAACATGTCAGAACGTACATCTTAGAGGCGTGTGTGTGTGTATGTGGGTGTAGGTGTATGTGTATGTGTTGCGTGTGTGTGAGTGTGTGTGTGTGTGTGTGTGTGTGTGTGTGTGTGTGTGTGTGTGTGTGTGTGTGTGTGTGTGTGTATCTATGGTTACATCGAGCTGCCGCTTATAAGTGTCTAATCTAATATTTTTATTTGTTATTTTTAATTTTTAATTTTAATTTTTATTTTTTAAATCCCTACCACCCTCTCTATAAATGTATTAAGTGGACTACCACCACCTTTGGTTTTTTGAGGGTCGAAGCCCGATCTTTTCTTTTCTTTTTCAGTATCAAAAATGTAATTGTCTGATTTAGATGCTTGAAAACACCATAAGGTTGAAATAAATTATTGCATCGACAATTATGTAATTTCCGTGTTATAATTTTTATCTTATTGCTCTGTTTACCACATTGAGCTCTCATACCCGGATTTCCTCTGGATTTATTCCATTATAACACTATATATATATATATATATATATTATTAAAAAAAACAGAAAGTTTTTTTTTTTATCATTTCATTGTTGAATAAAATTTCAAAGTAATAAATGGTGAAAAAAAATATCTCGAAAAGAAAAAACACCTCGTCTTTTTTTTTTTGTTTTAAATAGAACTTTAATTTTAAAATTTCGATGTTTGAAAAACAGTCCATAATATATATTTCATTATAAAAGTTCTATTTTATTTTTTTTTTTTTTTTACACAGTGATCACCACTTATCAAGGCCCGGAAGCCACTCAGGGATAAGGGTTTGTTTGTTAAAAAGAATAAAACAGTTAATAAATAAATAAATAAATAAATAAATAAAAAAACAACAACAACAGTCCATTAAGTTCAAATAAAGACTGTTTGAATAAAACTTATAAAAAAAGGTTCATTCTATACGGTTTTGGCCATTTCTTTTTTGTGCGTTTTTAATACAATTCAATATTTATTTACAGTACGGTGTAATATGTCCAGTGAAGGAGAAATCCTTTTAGGCCGAGGCATTTTTTTATGCATAATAAAATCACAAGTATAAACAATCGAGATAAAAAAAATATATTATTTTATTAACATATCTTTTTATAACTTTTATTTGGATCAAGTAAAGAATATGGGATTATCGATAAAATATTTCACACATATTTCTCGAAATGCAGCAAAATATGTCATTGGCCGTCGGTTTCGAAATATTCAGTTGCATCATGGCATTTTATTTTGGGGGCTTATTCTTTGACTCCATAGATATATTGCTAATATCCATGTCTGTAAGGATAACTTAGAATTTTTTAAAAATGACTTGCATCGTATAGATGTTCTGTTTTTATATTTTTGACACATTTTATTTTGGCACTAGCAGGGGTGCCCGGCGTTGCTCGGGTGTTTGGAGGTGTATGCTGTGCAAAAAAAGCAAAAAAACAAAAAAAAAAATGGTTAATTTTTTAAAACTTCGACCCCTATTATGACCCCTTAAAATTTATAGTTTCGGGCTCAAATCACTTTATTAAGTTAGATCCAGGTTCAAGGAACCTATATCTAAAATTTCAAGTGTCTAGACCCAAAATTGTCGGAGGAGTTTGGTAGAGTTCTTAAAGGTCAAATCGTTGAAATTTGACCCCTTAACAGCCAAATTTCTGGCTGACACCCGTCACATCGATTTTCCCAAATCTCAGTACCCGGTATTTCAAATTTCGAGTCTATAGACTAAAAATTGACAGAGTTATTGCGTAGGGAAATGTACACAGACAGACAGACACACAGACAGACAGACATACACGTTCACTTTTATAGATATATAGATTTCCAAACATATTTATCCAATGTCATTGAATGTTTCGTCCAATTCATACGGACATTACAGAATTCACAATTCATTTCATTTGCAAGTAGGAAATGCTGTTTCATTCATTCAATTATGGATAGATGGTCTCTAGAAATCAACGGACACACAACATCTTTGAAAATGGCTTTATCCATTTGTTACAGTATTTAAAACAAAATGGTCCAAATATTAATTTCTTTTGATACCTCGTAAAATTTTGGCTTCTTCGACTTTTGGATTTTTTTTTTTTTTTTTTTGTTTAATAAATTGATCACGTGATGGTATCATGAGATCAAATCAAAATTCAATATTTAAAAATATTATTTAAAAAATATATTAATTGTCGGTAAAGTTAATGTTTTAAAGAAAGAATAATTAAATAAATACTGAATTGTATTAAAAACACACACACAGAAAAACAAAAGAATTATAAAACACTTTACATAAAAATCAATCTTTAGCACAAAAATCCGCGAAACATAATTATTATTCTAAGGTTTGTCTTCAAAAGTTTGTAAATATATTTAAAAAAAAAAATTGCTGGCGAATATTCGAGCATGTTTGCTATTTGACGTGTTTACAAACAACCGACGGCGTGTGCTTGTGCCAATGTCAAGGTCGATCTATTAAAAAGTAAATACTTAATTTAGTACCTGGAAAGTAAATAATTAATTTACTCACAAATTGAAGAGAAAAGGTCAATACATAAGATATTCAAATTTAAAAACAAAAAAGACATCGTGTTCTTTTAGAATTTTACCTGTAAAGTTTGAAGTTTAAAACCTTTTTTTAAACCACGTTGTTTTTTCTTTTTTCTTTTTTTTTTTTAATGGAACCTTGGTCCTTGCTCCTTTAATTGAAAAAAAAATTAGGGCTTGAATTACATTTTTCGAGGAGTTATAAGCTTGGAAAGACAGGGGGTCGAATAATTCACGCCTCCCATTTTGTAAATGTCTAATAATAATTAATTTAGACTCGCTTAAGTACATAATTATTTACTCACAAATTGAAGAGAAAAGGTCAATACATAATATATTCAAATTTAAAACAAAAAGAACATATTGTTCTCGTAGAATTTTACCTGTAAAGTCCGAAGTTTAAAACCTTTTTAAAAAAAAAAACACGTTTTTTTTTGTTTTTTTTTAATGAAATCTTGGTCCTTGCTCCTTTAATTGAAAAAAAATTAGGGCTTGAATTGCATTTTTCGAGGAGTTATAAGCTTGGAAAGATGGGGTGGAATTATTCGCTATTTTCACAAAATTTCTGACACCGCTATCGAATCACCGGTGTTAGTTGAATTGTGCGCTTGTCACCGCCAGGCGGCGGCGTCTGCTACGGGGTATCTATTCTTTACTTGATCCCATAATTGTTTAATTGGAAATGTTTTGATTTAATTAGTGAGAACGGTAAAGTTTTTCATGAAACATTTTTTTTTATTAAAAATAGAAAATAAAAAGACATATTCATAATTGTTTTCACTGGGCGAGTGCCATTTGAAAAGCAAAACATTTATGTATAAAAATTTATCAAAATAAAATTGTAAAAACATTTATTGAAAAGTTTGCGTGAAAAAAAAACCCAATATAATTTTAATAAAACAATTTTTTAATGTTAAAGAAGATCACGTGACACAAGCAACCAATCAGAAAAGATTATCTTTTAACGATTTTCCAAAAGCCAAAATATCAGCAGGAGCTATTGCGTTTTGGAGCCGGTCTGCTAGGTGTATCAGAATTTTTGTAGGAATTTCTGACACCCCTAACACGAAACTGCGAATAAAATATAAAAAACTCGTAATTTCTCTTTTAAAAGTGGGTTGTTTATTTTCTTTATGGATTATACTTCCAAAATAAACTATTAAAATTGTTTTAAAAGTAATAGCAATATATTTTTTTTAAACAGTAATGAATTGTACGAACTCAATATTTTTCAATTTTTAAACTTTAAAAATCTATCAAAATTTTTCTATTGATTCTATTTATACGATATTTTGAGGGTCAATGTGAAATTTTATGGTCTTTCCAATAAACCGAATATAATATTTTAGACAAACGTTTTTTTTTAATTCGCCCCCCCCATTTTCAAATGTCTATTAAAAAGTAAATAATTAATTTACTCACCAAAGTTTTATATATCACAAATTGAAGAGAAAAGGTCAATAAATAATATATTCAAATTTAAAACAAAAAAAAAACTAGTGTTTTTTAGAAATTTACCTGTAAAGTTCGAAGTTTAAAATCTTTTTTTTTAAACCACGTTATTTGTTTTTTCTTTTTTTTTTTTTTTTAATGAAACCTTGGTCCTTGCTCCTTGAAAAAAAAAAATAGGGCTTGAATTACATTTTTCGAGTAGTTATAAGCTTGGAAAGACAGGGGGTCGAATAATTCACGTCTCCCATTTTGAAATGTCTATTAAAAAGTAAATAATAATTTTACTCACCAAAGTTTTATATATCACAAATTGAAGAGAAAAGGTCAATAAATAATATATTCAAATTTAAAACCAAAAAAAAGTAGTGTTTTTTAGAAATTTACCTATAAAATCCGACGTTTAAAACCTTTTTAAAAAAAAAACACGTTTTTTTCTTGTTTTTTTTTAATGAAACCTTGGTCCTTGCTCCTTTAATTGAAAAAAAAAAATTAGGGCTTGAATTACATTTTTCGAGGAGTTATAAGCTTGGAAAGATGGGGTGAATTATTCACTATTTTTCACGAAATTTCTGACACACCTACCGGTCTCGATCTATTAAAAGGGCATTTTGCGCCCAAACGAATCAGTCGACCACAATTTAACGCAGTAACATCATCATTGAGTTTTACAAGGTGGTCGCCACTTATCAAGGCCGGAAGCCACTCAGGGATAAGGGTTATTGTAAGTACAGTACGTTAGTGTGGATATTTAAAGTGTCTACTTAAGGGGGCGGTTCATCAGGAATTTGTTAACATTGGACTTGAAGACATCCAAGTTGTAGTCAGGAGGGAAGCAGGCAGACGGAACAGAGTTCCACAGGCGTGCAGTTCTAAGAAAGAAGCTTTGTTCATGGAATCTAGGTTTTGATTTATGCATAGATAAGGAGTGGGGAAAATTTTTGACAGTGGATGCAGCTAGATGGGCGTTTTTCGTGAAAGATTGGCGAGGGGGGACCAGAGATTGGAGTTCAGACGAGCACCTGCCATGGAAATAACGATACAACAAAGATAGGCTTGCAACGTCTCTTCTGTGGGAGAGAGGTTGCAGGGAAGAGAAAAGGGCATCCCCCACTAAGCCACAAAGTCTATTTTGTACTCTGTTAAGGCAGGATAGGCTGTTTTTAGCAGCTCCTGCCCAGATATGGCAACAGTATTCAATCCTTGGACGTACTTGGCTTTTATATAGATAGAGAATTGCATCAGTAGTGAGATATCTACTGGAGCGGTAGAAGGATCCCTTTTTTTTTTCTTTTTTTTTTTCCCACCATCTTTCCAGCGTCCTTGGCAACAGACTTGATGTACGTGTTCCATTTCAGATCAGGAGTGAAGGTCAAGCCCAGAAGCTTGTCAAAACATGGGGCTTCTCCTAGACGAGAGCCATCCATTTCAATTGATGCCAGATGGGGATCAGAGCGTTGATGATGTAAAGATAGGAGTTTGGTTTTAGATGCATTAAAGGTAACCAGCCACGTCTTCCCCCACTGAACCACGTGCTTATAAATTATTAAAGCACACTCTCTCCATCGGATTAACATGTACAGGTGCACAATGTGCCACACGTCAGATGATAAAACGATTGCAGGATTTTCTTGTGAGAGTGTCCCATCTCCTAGATCAGTTGTAAGCCAGCACTAAAGGGGCTGATCCACCCTGGTAAGCTTCCTGTGCAACTGCGCACTATACCAGCTATTTCTTGGTCCTTGACTCTAACAGTTAGTTCAGTCTAGTGGATACATTGCTTAGTGATGCTTTACCAACACCGTCACCTCACAAGGTTCAAACGAAACCTTTTATTTCACAGGGGTAGCATGTTCTTGTTCTGTCAGCCATGACTAGACAGAGATCAGAAGTAATTCACAATTGTATTTTTCAGTCGCCCATACTGAGAATTGAATCTGAGGAAGGTTGGAGGTTACATCGACTGAAACATAAAAATCACACCGGATATGAGAATGATAGCCTGATGAATCCAAATAATACAAGTTATTAGACACCAATTAAGCAAGATTCCATGAATTTCAATTTATTCTTAAGGCCCCTTAAGCTTATCTGAAATATTAAATATTTTCTAGAATTATATATATATATATATATATATATATATATATATATATATATATATACATACATATATATATATATATATATATAACTACTTCATTTACTCACATAAATTTAATATACGAAAGTATAGATTTATGCATAAACTTTAAGTATTTACTTCAAAAGTGCTCAATACGTAGGTAGAGCTAGTTAGTAATTTATAAAATATATATGGCGATTAAGCTACACTGAATATTCTGTGTTTCATCCACAATAGGATTCGTCAGGCTTATGCGCGAATTCTGTGGTTGCTTCTTGTTTTTATATATGTTGAGGATTTCTAGTTAGCCAATCAGCTTTCTAGTATCTACCGCGCCCCTTCCTTACAGCCAATGGGCATGCATTTTATCAAACAAAGGATCTGTTTTAGAGCTAGGTTAGTGGTTTAAGGTAGACGTTTTCCTTCTTTTTTTTTTCTTTTTTTTATATATATAAATATACCTATGTGTACACACATACATGCACATATATATACATATATATATATACATATATATATATATATATATATATATATATATATATATATATATATATAGAGAGAGAAAATAAAAAGGAACAAACCGTATATATGTGTTCACCAACGTTTCGTCTTTATTTCGAGACTTCCTCTGGGTGAATGAGAATAAGAAACCAAAAAATATACCAGTACAAAATATTTGAAAAAGTTTCACGTGCACAGTGTGACGCAGTTCTATTTAAGAGAAACGGAAAAATTGATGTTGGAAATTCAAAAAGGAAGAACACATATATACGGTTTGTTCCTTTTTATTTTCTCTATTTTGTCGGAATACTATTTCCATTATTTTCATCACATACATATATGTGTGATTGTTTATGTATGTTCATGTTTATTTAATTTATTTATTTGTTTGTTTTCTATTGTTGTTTAGTGGATGAAACGCAGAATATTCAGTGTAGCTTAATCGCCATATATATTTTATAAATTACTATATGTATATATATATATATATATATATATATATATATATATATATATATATATATATATATATCTATATATATATAGATGTCTCGTGATGCAGGGTTCAAATCGTTCGACTGGTATTAATTGTGACATCCTGCACTGAAGATTCCCGAAAGGATGAAACACTAGTGTCTGTAGGTATTTAATAATTATTATAGTAAAAAAATAATTATTACAGCCCCTTTAAGAAATTCGTTTCTTATCATTGAGCACTTTCAGTTGAATTAAAAGTCGGTCAACTTAGCTCTTATGCATAGATCATCGTATAACGATTAGATCACTCTCTGACTGACGTAAAATGAACATTTAAAATTAAAATGTTTAAATTCGACGTTATTTCACGCGGTTAATGGTAGCCGAGTGGATTAGGTCTTCGCTAAACCGAGCCAGAGATGTCTCGTGTTGCGGGGTTCGAATCGTTCGACTGGTATTAATTGTGACACCCTGCACTGAAGATTCCCGAAAGGATGAAACACTAGTGTCTGTAGGTATTTAATAATTATTATAGTAAAAAAATAATTATGACAGCCCCTTTAAGAAATTCGTTTCTTATCATTGACCACTTTCAGTTGGATTAAAAGTCGGTCAAGATAGAGTTCAAAATAGACTTCGTAGCCTCGTAGGAGATGTCCTTTTCTCTTCCTTGCAACCTTTATCTCACAGAAGAGATGTTGCGAGTTTGTCTCTGATGTATCGTTATTTTCATGGAAAGTGTTCGACTGAGCTTCAATCTATGGTCCCCCCTCGCCAAACTTTCACAAGAAACACTCGTCTAGCTGTAAACACTATCAATAATTCCCCCCACTCTTTATCTGTGCCTAAACCTAAACGTAGATTCCATGAACAAAGCTTTTTTATTAGAACTGCACGCCTGTGGAATTGTCTTCCGTTTTCCTGCTTTCCGGCTGACTACAATATGGTTGTGTTCAAGTCTAACGTAAATAAATTCTTGATGAGCCGTTCCATATAAGTTATCAACTTTACAAAATTTTCATTACTAATGATTACTATATTGTCCAATTTCTACTGTACACTCTTTAACCCTTATCCTTGAGTGGCCTCTTGGCCTTGATAATGTGGTGATGCCTATGTAAAAAAAAAAAAAAAGACACAAGAAGGACGACACCCGACACAATTGTAATATACATAAGGTATAACTAACTATTTTATATTACAAAAAACTTTAACAATTAAAAAACTGGATAATCGGGTTTTTTTTTTTTTTTTTTTTTTTTTTACAAAGGCATCACCACATTATCAAGGCCCAGAGGCCACTCAAGGATAA